>NC_137464.1:148204152-148347455 GCF_964235325.1 Thermobia domestica
TGAATCCTCTGGCACTAAGCCACCGCGGCCCAGAAGTCTTCGAGACGAGACACATAGGCGTATACTACCTACGTGTAAATTTGTTCGTAGCGGGAATTTGTGTTATGGTATAAGTTAATTACAAAAAATGAAATACTGAAAATGTAATGTGGACAATCTCGAAGAAGCAATAAATAATCTGCGTGATTTGTTTTAGATTTCGGAAAATAGGTTCTGCCAGATTTAAGCTTATCGACTGTAATCCTTTATTTATTTATTTATTTGGGAGGGAAGCAAAGTATAATACATTTCAATCATTACACATACAAATAGATGTTTTATGGTAATTGTTGTTTTGCTGAAATATAACTTCTATATCTTTTATACGTGTTTAGGAGCTGAGATTATTATCTAATAATTATAAGGAAGATACTTTTTTTTTTTTAAAAAAAAGGAAGATACAAGTTTTTCATCACCCTCGTACAACAAATAATGTTTAATAGGCGTATAGAAGGGGCTCATGCCCAAAACATCGACACCCCATTTCTGGGACCTCATGGTGGGTTCCCGGTTCCTGACCACCACTGTGCTGACGGGAATCGGATATTTTCAACGTCACCATCTGTAAGCAACAACTCCATGCTTAAACGAGAAATAGAGTGAACTCGAGCCCAACATTTCGGAACCACATTTTCTGGAGCTTGGATGCCAGGGCCCAATTTCTGACATTTCCGCTTTCGTTAATCGACCCCGACTTTTCAAACGCTAACACTATAACACCATGTTAAATAGGCAAATAAAAGAGACCCGAACTTTTGGGACCTCATTTCTGGGGTCTCAGATCCCGGAGCTTTCCAACACCACAATCTGTATCCAATAACTCCATACTTAAAAGAAAAATAGAATGTATCCAAGCTCAAAATTTCGGGACACCATTTTTGGTCCTTTGAGACAAGGGCCCATTTTCTGACGTTAACACTGTGCTCAGACGACCCGGACCTTTGCAACTTCACCACCCACGTACAATTCCATGTTTAATAGGCGTATAAAAAGAACCCGCGCCCAAAACTTCGTTACCCCATTTTTCTGGAGCCTCATGGCTGGGGCTCGGTTTCTGATATCACCACTGTGCTCGGGAGACCTGGACTTTTCCAATGCCACCATCTGCATTCACTAACTCCATGTCTAACACGGCCTCCCCATTGTAGGAGGATTGTGATGGAATTTTCTCCAGGCTCTTTACAACTATTTACAACGTTCCAAACTATTCATAAGAAATGAAATTTCAATGCATTACAAAATATGTACTTTTAAAATGTTCAAAATGGGTGACAGTATTGATTTCCAATAATAATTTTAAACTTTCGTAATTTTATTCTCTATTTGAATAGTAGTTTAATTTCGAATCTTTTACGGTAAAAAATATTTTTGTGAAACGTCACGGAATACATTAAACTTCTTTTACTCCCACGTGTACGTGTTCCAATTATAAATCAATTTGAGGTTCTCTGTACAAATGAGAAACTCCCAAAGCGAAGTGCATATGAATAACGCGTGCGTAGTCCTGGCCCCCCCCACCATCACGCAGTTCTTCGAAAACAATTTCAATCGTTTGTACTTCGTTTGCTCCCATTTGCTCCGCAGTAGCTCCGTTTGCTCCCTTACCGTTCCCGAGAAAATGGAATCTTAAAGTGGGGGGCCAGAACAACGTCGTTCCAGGCCCCCCCACCCAACTAAAAATAATAGTTGAGGGGAACGGATGGTGGCATTCGTTTGTACTTCGTTTGCTCCCATTTGCTCCACAGTTTCTGCGTTTGATCCCCTACCGTTCCCGAAAAAACAGAAATATAAAGTGGGGGGCTAGACCAACATGGTCCCAGCCCCCCACCCAATAGCAGAGAGAAACGGATGGTGGCATTCGTTTGTACTTCGTTTGCTCCCATTTGCTCCCCAGTAGCTCCGTTTGCTCCCTTACCGTTCCCAAGAAAATAGAAATTTAAACTGAGGGGCCAGAAAAAGGTGGTCCCAGACCCTCGAATTAAAAACAGTCACAGAGAGGAACAGATGGTCGCATTCGTTTGTACTTCGTTTTCTCCCATTTGCTGCGCAGTAGCTCCGTTTGCTCCCTTACCGTTAACGAGAAAATAGAACCTTAAAGTGGGGGGCCAGAACAACGTCGTCCCAGCCACCCCACCCAACTAAAAATAATCGCTGAGTGGAACGGATGGTGGCATTCGTTTGTATTTCGTTTGCTCCCATTTGCTCCGCAGTTTCCGCGTCTGCTCCTTTACCGTTCCCGAAAAAATTGAAATTTAAAGTGGGGGCCACAACAACATGGTCCCAGGCCCCCACCCAATAGTAGGGAGGAACGGATGGTGTCATTTGTTTGTACTTCGTTTGCTCCAATTTGCTCCGCAATAGCTTCGTTTGCTCCCCTACCGTTCCCGAGAAAATAGAAATTTAAAGTGGGGGAGCAGCAGAACAACATTGTCCCACAGCCCCCATCCAACTAAAAATAATCACTGAGGGGAACGGATGGTAGCATTTGTTTGTACTTCGTTTGCTCCCATTTGCTCCGCAGTTTCTACGTTTGCTCCCCTATCATTCCCGATAAAATAGAAATTTAAAGTACCGGGTCAAAATAACATGGTCCCAGCCCCCCAATCAATAGCAGATAGAAACGGATTGTGGCATTCGCTTGTACTTCATTTGCTCCCATTTGCTTTGCAGTTCCTAAGTTTGCATCCTTACCGTTCCCAAGAAAATTGAACTTTAAACTGTGAGGGGCCAGAAAAAAGTGATCCCAGCCCCTCGAATTAAAAAAAGTCACGGAGAGGAACAGATGGTCGCAATCGTTTATACTTCCTGTGCTCTAAATTGCTCCGTAATTTGTCCGGTTGCTCCCCTGGTGTTCGCGAAAAAATAGAATTTTAGACTGGGAGAATCAGAACATCATGGTCCTAGCTACCCACTCAATGGTAGAGAGGAACGGATGGTGGCATTCGCTTCTACTTCATTTGCTTCAATTTTCTCCGCAGTTTCTCAATTTGCTGCCCTGCCGTTCCCGAGAAAGTGGAACATTAAACTGGTGGTCCAGGAAAGCGTATCCCAGCACCTCGAATTGAAAAAATTTCAATGAGGAACGGATGGCGGCATTCGTTTGTACTTGGTTTGATTCGCAGTAGCTACGTTTACTCACAATTCCCGAGGAAATGGAACTTTAAAGTGGAGGCTAGAACAAAATTCTCCCAGCATCCCACTCAAATAAACATAATAACATAGGGGGAGCGGATCGTGGCATTATTTTGTACTTCTTTAGCTTCGATTTGCTCAACCTCCTAAAAAATGTAGTAAAAAATAATTTTTTGCGTGATTTGCCGCGAATTGTTCTGGAATTGTTTCACTTTCTTCCCTACTGTTCCCCGATTTTTAGGAGGTTGAGGACTGGGATCACATTTCCACACCAGCCGCTTCAAAATTCCTTTTCCTTAACATCAATCGGAGTAGACGAGTACTCAGAGCAATTGTGGAGCAAATGTGAATAAACGAGATATAGCCAACATCCACTCCCCTCTGCGATTACATACGTCGGGACGGTGGCTGAGATCACGTGTTTAAGTTCTGCTTACTCAAGAACGTTAGGGAAGCAACCCAAGTAACTGTGAAGCAAATCGAAGCTAAAGAAGTACAAAATAATGCCACGATCCACTCCCCTATGTTATTATGTTTATTTGAGTGGGATGCTGGGAGAATTTTGTTCTAGTCTCCACTTTAAAGTTCCATTTCCTCGGGAATGGTGAGTAAACATAGCTACCGCGAATCAAACCAAGTACAAACGAATGCCGCCATCCGTTCCTCATTGAAATTATTTCAATTCGAGGTGCTGGGATACGCTTTCCTGGACCACCAGTTTAATGTTCCATTTTCTCGGGAACGGCAGGGGAGCAAATTGAGAAACTGCGGAGCAAATGGGAACAAATGAAGTAGAAGCGAATGCCACCATCCGTTCCTATCTACCATTGAGTGGGGGGCAATAACCATGTTGTTCTGGAACCCCCAGTTTAAAATTCTACTTTCTCGAGAACGGTAGGGGAGCAAACGAACAAACTGCGTAGCAAATGAGAGCAAAAGAAATACAAACGAATGCGACCATCAGTTCCTCTCTGTGATTTTTTTTAATTCGAGGGGCTGGGATCAGTTTTTTCTGGCCCCTCGAAGTTCCTGGGTTCCTTTTTTCTGGACCCTCACAGTTTAAAGTTCCATTTTCTTGAGAACGGTAAGGATGCAAACTTAGGAACTGCGGAGCAAATGGGAGCAAATGAAGTACAAGCGAATGCCACAATCCGTTCCTATCTGCTATTGATTGGGGGGTTGGGACCATGTAATTTTGGTCCCGTACTTTAAATTTCTATTTTCTCGTGAATGATAGAGGAGCAAACGTAGAAACTGCGGAGCAAATGAGAGCAAACGAAGTACAATCGAATGCCGCCATCCGTTCCCCTCAGCGATTATTTTTAGTTGGGTGAGGGGCTGGAACGACGTTGTTCTGGTCTCCCCACATTAAGGTTCCATTTCCTCGGAAACTGTAAGGGAGCAAACGGAGCTACTGCGGAACAAATGGGAGCAAACGAAGTACAAACGAATGCGTCCATTTGTTCCTCTCTGTGACTGTTTTTAATTCGGGGGTCTGGGACCACCTTTTTCTGGCCCCTCACTTTAAATTTTTATTTTCTCGGGAAGGTAGGTGAGCAAATGTAGAAACTTCGGAGCAAATTGGAGCAAACGAAGTACAAACGAATGCGACCATCTGTTTTTCTCTGTGACTTTTTTTAATCGAGGGTCTGGGACCACCTTTTTTTGGCGCCTCAGTTTATATTTCTATTTTTTCGGGAAGGGTAAAGGAGCAAACGCTGAAACTACGGAGCAACTGGGAGCAAACGAAGTACAAACGAATGCCACCATTCGTTCCCCTCAGCGATTATTTTTAGTTGGGTGGGGGCTCGAACAACGTTGTTCTGGCCCCCCAATTTAAGGTTCCATTTTCTCGGGAACGGTAAGAGAGCAAACGGAGCTACTGCGGAGCAAATTGGAGCAAACGAAGTACAAACGAATCCGACCATCTGTTCCTCTCTGTGACTGTTTTTAATTCGAGGGTCTAGGACCACCTTTTCTGGCCCCTCAGTTTAAATTTCTATTTTCTCGGGAATGGTAGGGGAGCAAATGTAGAAACTTCGGAGCAAATGGGAGCAAACGAAGTACAAGCGAATGCGACCATCTGTTTTTCTCTGTGACTGTTTTTAATTCGAGGGTCTGGGACCACATTTTTCTTGCGCGTCAGTTTAAATTTCTATTTTTTCGGGAAGGGTAAAGGAGCAAACGGAGAAACTACGGAGCAAATGGGAGCAAACGAAGTACAAACGAATGCCACCATTCATTCCCCTCAGCGATTATTTTTAGCTGGGCGGGGGCTGGAACAACGTTGTTCTGGCCCCGCACTTTAAAGTTCCATTTTCTCGGGAACGGTAAGAGAGCAAACGGAGCTACTGCGTAGCAAATTGGAGCAAACGAAGTACAAACGAATCCGACCATCTGTTCCTCTCTGTGACTGTTTTTAATTCGAGGGTCTAGGACCACCTTTTTCTGGCCTCTCAGTTTAAATTTCTATTTTCTCGGGAATGGTAGGGGAGCAAATGTAGAAACTTCGGAGCAAATGGGAGCAAACGAAGTACAAGCGAATGCGACCATCTGTTTTTCTCTGTGACTGTTTTTAATTCGAGGGTCTGGGACCACCTTTTTCTGGCGCGTCAGTTTAAATTTCTATTTTTTTGGGAAGGGTAAAGGAGCAAACGCAGAAACTACGAAGCAAATGGGAGCAAACGAAGTACAAACGAATGCCACCATTCGTTCCCCTCAGCGATTATTTTTAGTTGAGTGGGTGGCTGGAACAACGTTGTTCTGGCCCCCGACTTTAAAGTTCTATTTTCTCGGGAACGGTAAGAGAGCAAACGGAGCTACTGCGGAGCAAATTGGAGCAAACGAATTACAAACGAATGCGACAATCTGTTCGTCTCTGTGACTTTTTAATTCGAGGGTCTGGGACCACCTTTTTTAGGCGCCTTAGTTTATATTTGTATTTTCTCGGGAACGGTAAAGGAGCAAACGGAGAAACTACGGAGCAAAGGGGAGCAAAGGAAATACAAACGAATGCCACCATTCGTTCCCCTCAACGATTATTTTTAGTTGGGTGGGGGCTGGAACAACGTTGTTCTGGCCCCCACTTTAAGGTTCCATTTTCTCGGGAACGGTAAGAGAGCAAACGGAGCTACTGCGGAGCAAATTGGAGCAAACGAAGTACAAACGAATGCCACAATCTGTTCCTCTGTGTGACTGTTTTTAGTTCGAGGGTCTAGGATCACCTTTTTCTGGCCCCTCAGTTTAAATTTATATTTTCTCGGGAATGGTAGGGGAGCAAATGTAGAAACTTCGGAGCAAATGGGAGCAAACGAAGTACAAACGAATGCGACCATCTGTTTTTCTCTGTGACTGTTTTTAATTCGAGGGTCTGGGACCACCTTTTTCTGGCGCGTCACTTTAAATTTCTATTTTCTCGGGAAGGGTAAAGGAGCAAACGCTGAAACTACGAAGCAAATGGGAGCAAACGAAGTACAAACGAATGCGACCATTTGTTCCTCTCTGTGACTGTTTTTAATTCGGGGGTCTGGGACCACCTTTTTCTGGCCCCTCACTTTAAATTTTTATTTTCTCGGGAAGGTAGGTGAGCAAATGTACAAACTTCGGAGCAAATGGGAGCAAACGAAGTACAAACGAATGCGACCATCTGTTTTTCTCTGTGACTTTTTTTAATTCGAGGGTCTGGGACCACCTTTTTCTGGCCCCTCACTTTAAATTTTTATTTTCTCGGGAAGGTAGGTGAGCAAATGTACAAACTTCGGAGCAAATGGGAGCAAACGAAGTACAAACGAATGCGACCATCTGTTTTTCTCTGTGACTTTTTTTAATTCGAGGGTCTGGGACCACCTTTTTCTGGGGCGTCAGTTTATATTTCTATTTTTTCGGGAAGGGTAAAGGAGCAAACGGAGAAACTACGGAGCAAATGGGAGCAAAAGACGTACAAACGAATGTCATCATTCGTTCCCCTCAGCGATTTTTTTTAGTTCGATGGGGGCTGGAACAACGTTGTTCTGGCACCCCACTTTACGGTTCCACTTTCTCGGGAACGGTAAGAGAGCAAACGGAGCTACTGCGTAGCAAATTGGAGCAAACGAAGTACAAACGAATGCGACCATCTGTTCCTCTCTGTGACTGTTTGTAATTCAAAGGTCTAGGACCACCTTTTTCTGGCCCCTCAGTTTAAATTTCTATTTTCTCGGGAATGGTAGGGGAGCAAATGTAGAAACTTCGGAGCAAATGGGAGCAAACGAAGTACAAACGAATGCGGCCATCTGTTTTTCTCTGTGACTGTTTTTAATTCGAGGGTCTGGGACCACCTTTTTCTGGCGCGTCAGTTTAAATTTCTATTTTTCGGGAAGGGTAAAGGAGCAAACGCAGAAACTACGGAGCAAATGGGAGCAAACGAAGTACAAACGAATGCCACCATTCGTTCCCCTCAGCGATTATTTTTAGTTGGGTAGGGGCTGGAACAACGTTGTTCTGGCCCCCCGCTTTAAGGTTCTATTTTCTCGGGAACGGTAAGAGAGCAAACGGAGCTACTGCGGAGCAAATTGGAGCAAACGAAGTACAAACGAATCCGACCATCTGTTCCTCTCTGTGACTGTTTTTAATTCGAGGGTCTGGGACCACCTTTTTCTGGGGCGTCAGTTTAAATTTCTATTTTCTCGGGAATGGTAGGGGAGCAAATGTAGAAACTTCGGAGCAAATGGGAGCAAACGAAGTACAAGCGAATGCGACCATCTGTTTTTCTCTGTGACTGTTTTTAATTAGAGGGTCTGGGACCACCTTTTTCTGGCGCGTCAGTTTAAATTTCTATTTTTTTGGGAAGGGTAAAGGAGCAAACGCAGAAACTACGAAGCAAATGGGAGCAAACGAAGTACAAACGAATGCCACCATTCGTTCCCCTCAGCGATTATTTTTAGTTGAGTGGGTGGCTGGAACAACGTTGTTCTGGCCCCCCACTTTAAGGTTCTATTTTCTCGGGAACGGTAAGAGAGCAAACGGAGCTACTGCGGAGCAAATTGGAGCAAACGAAGTACAAACGAATGCGACCATCTGTTCCTCTCTGTGACTGTTTTTAATTCGAGGGTGTAGGACCACCTTTTTCTGGCACCTCAGTTTAAATTTCTATTTTCTCGGGAATGGTAGGGGAGAAAATGTAGAAACTTCGGAGCAAATGGGAGCAAACGAAGTACAAACGAATGCGGCCATCTGTTTTTCTCTGTGACTGTTTTTAATTCGAGGGTCTGGGACCACCTTTTTCTGGCGCGTCAGTTTAAATTTCTATTTTTCGGGAAGGGTAAAGGAGCAAACGCAGAAACTACGGAGCAAATGGGAGCAAACGAAGTACAAACGAATGCCACCATTCGTTCCCCTCAGCGATTATTTTTAGTTGGGTAGGGGCTGGAACAACGTTGTTCTGGCCCCCCACTTTAAGGTTCTATTTTCTCGGGAACGGTAAGAGAGCAAACGGAGCTACTGCGGAGCAAATTGGAGCAAACGAAGTACAAACGAATCCGACCATCTGTTCCTCTCTGTGACTGTTTTTAATTCGAGGGTCTAGGACCACCTTTTTCTGGCCTCTCAGTTTAAATTTCTATTTTCTCGGGAATGGTAGGGGAGCAAATGTAGAAACTTCGGAGCAAATGGGAGCAAACGAAGTACAAGCGAATGCGACCATCTGTTTTTCTCTGTGACTGTTTTTAATTCGAGGGTCTGGGACCACCTTTTTCTGGCGCGTCAGTTTAAATTTCTATTTTTTTGGGAAGGGTAAAGGAGCAAACGCAGAAACTACGAAGCAAATGGGAGCAAACGAAGTACAAACGAATGCCACCATTCGTTCCCCTCAGCGATTATTTTTAGTTGAGTGGGTGGCTGGAACAACGTTGTTCTGGCCCCCGACTTTAAGGTTCTATTTTCTCGGGAACGGTAAGAGAGCAAACGGAGCTACTGCGGAGCAAATTGGAGCAAACGAAGTACAAACGAATGCGACCATCTGTTCCTCTCTGTGACTGTTTTTAATTCGAGGGTGTAGGACCACCTTTTTCTGGCACCTCAGATTAAATTTCTGTTTTCTGGGGAATGGTAGGGGAGCAAATGTAGAAACTTCGGAGCAAATGGGAGCAAACGAAGTACAAACGAATGCGACCATCTGTTTTTCTCTGTGACTGTTTTTAATTCGAGGGTCTGGGACCACCTTTTTCTGGCGCGTCAGTTTAAATTTCTATTTTTCGGGAAGGGTAAAGGAGCAAACGCAGAAACTACGGAGCAAATGGGAGCAAACGAAGTACAAACGAATGCCACCATTCGTTCCCCTCAGCGATTATTTTTAGTTGGGTAGGGGCTGGAACAACGTTGTTCTGGCCCCCCGCTTTAAGGTTCTATTTTCTCGGGAACGGTAAGAGAGCAAACGGAGCTACTGCGGAGCAAATTGGAGCAAACGAAGTACAAACGAATCCGACCATCTGTTCCTCTCTGTGACTGTTTTTAATTCGAGGGTCTAGGACCACCTTTTTCTGGCCTCTCAGTTTAAATTTCTATTTTCTCGGGAATGGTAGGGGAGCAAATGTAGAAACTTCGGAGCAAATGGGAGCAAACGAAGTACAAGCGAATGCGACCATCTGTTTTTCTCTGTGACTGTTTTTAATTAGAGGGTCTGGGACCACCTTTTTCTGGCGCGTCAGTTTAAATTTCTATTTTTTTGGGAAGGGTAAAGGAGCAAACGCAGAAACTACGAAGCAAATGGGAGCAAACGAAGTACAAACGAATGCCACCATTCGTTCCCCTCAGCGATTATTTTTAGTTGAGTGGGTGGCTGGAACAACGTTGTTCTGGCCCCCGACTTTAAGGTTCTATTTTCTCGGGAACGGTAAGAGAGCAAACGGAGCTACTGCGGAGCAAATTGGAGCAAACGAAGTACAAACGAATGCGACCATCTGTTCCTCTCTGTGACTGTTTTTAATTCGAGGGTGTAGGACCACCTTTTTCTGGCACCTCAGTTTAAATTTCTGTTTTCTCGGGAATGGTAGGGGAGCAAATGTACAAACTTCGGAGCAAATGGGAGCAAACGAAGTACAAACGAATGCGGCCATCTGTTTTTCTCTGTGACTGTTTTTAATTCGAGGGTCTGGGACCACATTTTTCTGGCGCGTCAGTTTAAATTTCTATTTTTCGGGAAGGGTAAAGGAGCAAACGCAGAAACTACGGAGCAAATGGGAGCAAACGAAGTACAAACGAATGCCACCATTCGTTCCCCTCAGCGATTATTTTTAGTTGGGTAGGGGCTGGAACAACGTTGTTCTGGCCCCCCACTTTAAGATTCTATTTTCTCGGGAACGGTAAGAGAGCAAACGGAGCTACTGCGGAGCAAATTGGAGCAAACGAAGTACAAACGAATCCGACCATCTGTTCCTCTCTGTGACTGTTTTTAATTCGAGGGTCTAGGACCACCTTTTTCTGGCCTCTCAGTTTAAATTTCTATTTTCTCGGGAATGGTAGGGGAGCAAATGTAGAAACTTCGGAGCAAATGGGAGCAAACGAAGTACAAGCGAATGCGACCATCTGTTTTTCTCTGTGACTGTTTTTAATTCGAGGGTCTGGGACCACCTTTTTCTGGCGCGTCAGTTTAAATTTCTATTTTTTTGGGAAGGGTAAAGGAGCAAACGCAGAAACTACGAAGCAAATGGGAGCAAACGAAGTACAAACGAATGCCACCATTCGTTCCCCTCAGCGATTATTTTTAGTTGAGTGGGTGGCTGGAACAACGTTGTTCTGGCCCCCGACTTTAAGGTTCTATTTTCTCGGGAACGGTAAGAGAGCAAACGGAGCTACTGCGGAGCAAATTGGAGCAAACGAAGTACAAACGAATGCGACCATCTGTTCCTCTCTGTGACTGTTTTTAATTCGAGGGTGTAGGACCACCTTTTTCTGGCACCTCAGTTTAAATTTCTGTTTTCTGGGGAATGGTAGGGGAGCAAATGTAGAAACTTCGGAGCAAATGGGAGCAAACGAAGTACAAACGAATGCGACCATCTGTTTTTCTCTGTGACTGTTTTTAATTCGAGGGTCTGGGACCACATTTTTGTTGCGCGTCAGTTTAAATTTCTATTTTTTCGGGAAGGGTAAAGGAGCAAACGCAGAAACTACGAAGCAAATGGAAGCAAACGAAGTACAAACGAATGCCACCATTCGTTCCCCTCAGCGATTATTTTTAGTTGGGTAGGGGCTGGAACAACGTTGTTCTGGCCCCCCACTTTAAGGTTCTATTTTCTCGGGAACGGTGAGAGCAAACGGAGCTACTGCGGAGCAAATTGGAGCAAACGAAGTTCAAACGAATGCGACCATCTGTTCCTCTCTGTGACTTTTTAATTCGAGTGTCTGAGACCAACTTTTTCTGGCCCCTCAGTTTAAATTTATATTTTCTCGGGAACGGTAAGGGAGCAAACGGAGCCACTGCGGAGCAAATGGGAGCAAACAAAGTACAAACGAATGCCACCATCCGTTCCGCTCAGCGATTATTTTTAGTTGGTGGAAGGGCTGGAGGGACGTTGTTCTGGCCCCCCACTTTAAGGTTCTATTTTATCGTTAACGGTAAGGGAGCAAACGGAGCTACTGCGCAGCAAATGGGAGAAAACGAAGTACAAACGAATGCGACCATCTGTTCCTCTCTGTGACTGTTTTTAATTCGAGGGTCTAGGACCACCTTTTTCTGGCCCCTCAGTTTAATTTTCTATTTTCTCGGGAAGGTAAGGGAGCAAACAAAGCTACTGCGGAGCAAGTGGAAGCAAACGAAGTAGAAACGAATGCCACCATCCGTTTCTCTCTGCTATTGGGTGGGGGGCTGGGACCATGTTGTTCTGGCCCCCCCACTTTATATTTCTATTTTTTCGGGAACGGTAGGGGATCAAACGCAGAAACTGTGGAGCAAATGGGAGCAAACGAAGTACGAACGAATGCAACCATCCGTTCCCCTCAACTATTATTTTTAGTTGGGAGGGGCTGGAACGACCTTGTTCTGCCCCCCTCTACTTTAAGATTCCATTTTCTCGGGAACGGTAAGGGAGCAAACGGAGCTACTACGGAGGAAATGGGAGCAAACGAAGTACAAACGATTGAAATTGTTTTCGAAGAACTGCGTGATGGTGGGGGGGCCAGGACTATGCACGCATGAATAACTGGTGATTAGATCGTTAAGCTGTACATAAAATCATATAAATTTTCATTCATATTACGCAGACAAGTACACACAGATCAGCATATGAATGTTTATCTGACTTATTTTGTTTCTTCTAACTTTCTGACAGCCTTTATTAAATAATATCTTTACATTTCAAATATTCGTTATACATTATTATTATTCTTATCCTTCAATATTCATCATACATCATATTCATTAGTTTAAATTGTTTATATTACATAATATTAACGGATATAGTATACGTAAGACCGTCTGAGTTCCAGAAGGAGCTGGACGCTCATACTTTTAGGGATTACTCATTGAGTATCTACGAACTTAGAAAGGGGGTAACAAACCCACTTTCGTTTACTTATCCACTGATACGAAAATAAAAAAGAACGCACCTACTTGCCCTTGTACTTTATATGCTATAGCGCATTACATTATATGCAACAAGGATTTTGGTCTGCATCACGATATAAATTTAAAAATATTTAACATTTTTCGAACCGAAATCAACAAAATTTATTCTAGAAAGTAAAAATAGAATGTTAAGCACATATAATGAAGACAGCGCAGTGATTTAATTTGGTAACGTATAAATATATAATATGAAGTATCCTCGTGCACGGAAGACAGGGGGTTCTCATGTATACTATTACCATATTAACTTACATTATACTCCGTCGAAGCTGTTTCAAAGTTAGTATTACACTTCTAACATAGTCATAATTGATTCTCAATCCATACGCCTGTAACTTGTCCATTCTTTGAAACGAAGTTTGCAATAGTTTCTCAATATTTAAATATTCATCTGGTCAGTTAATTCAAACACAGTTATCCATTTATAAATACTAAAATAGTCGGAATTAGCATTAGATATGTTGATCCGAGGTTTGATATAATTACAGCCACATATTTTAAAATAAAATTACCGATCACAAAATAACAAACTCACATATTTCTAATCAATTCGGTTATATTCTATTATCGATTCGAAAAAGTTTCCTTAAGTTTTGATTTTAATATCCGAGGGTACAAACCAATATCCGAATCACCCCTTGTCCAATATGAAGTAATGCGCTGAGGTACAGGTACAGATTAACGGCGCATTACAACATACAGATATATAATGTGTGTATATTCTGTATATATGTAGATAGGTAAAAATATCACAACTAGATACATATGCAGAAAATATATCCATGGAGAAATGTTCCGAATAAAAACATTCAAATTGAAAGCAATTCATATGTCAATTAAACTTTTAAAAATCACTGGTAGTGATCAGTCTTTGGAAAAGCAAAATCGTTGGTTAAGTCCTGACCTCTTAAGCCTCTATTTTACAACTTCTTCAAGTTCGAAAATGTATTATTCTTGTTTACTTTCATTTTTAATATTCCCGCGCAAACAGCAGCTTGCATGTTCTCTTCACTCCTCTACTTTTCATACCTTCATTCTCACCATCGCGATGAACCCGATTGGGTAGAAAGGCGTGATTAACTAAGCAAATTCATTACAATCCAAACAAATTTCAAACTTTGACCGTTTGACTTTGAAAATGCTCCTGCATAATCTATAAGACATTACTCGGCACCTTGATATCACATCGTCATTAATAAATCATATATAATAACTTTCTTTAATAAGTGAAAAACTTGTGACTGTTATTAAAACGTTTGACTTGCGAGCGGAGCGAGCAAGAAAATCTTTAACAAAACCATTTCTTTGCTAACCGTCAATATTGGTTTAATAGGGCGCCAGAACTTTTACGTGGCGCCGCGTCGTTTATTCATTTTCAACACTTTTCCTTTCTTCTTGCTCGTTCGGCGCACCTTGCTATCAGCGCCCGGGACGAGCGTCCCGCTGCCCTCCCTCTAGTTACGGCTCTGATTGAAGGTAACACAGTCTTCAAAGTAATAACTGGCAACTAGGCATTTTAATTTGCCAACTTGTTTAGAAGTTGGTAAATTTGGGACGAAGCCCCACCTAGCCAAAAACCTAGACTAATTACATAAATCTTAAATTATGCCAATTTCCAAGTCTGTAAAAGAATTGATAATTTACAACAACTGTGTAACTAAGAAAATGCCAACTCCGTCAGAAGTCGGTGCAGTTTGGATCGACGACCTTAGCGACGCCCCTGGTCGTATGCAGTGTGGATCCTACGCAGTGTAGATCCTACGCAGTGTGGATCCTACGCAGTTCGGATCCTACGCAGTTTGGGTCCTACGCAGTGTGGATCGTACGCAGTTTGGATCCTACGCAGTGTGGATTCTACGAATTTTGGATCCTACGCAGTTTGGATTCTACGCAGTTTAGGTCGTGCGGAGTCCATTAATATAACCCTAGTTGATAGCTGCACAGGTTAAACAAATTAAAGGGATGATAAAAATATATTTTTTGAGCGCATGATTAAAACTTAAATTATTTCAGGGCAACGGCGTAGGACCAAAACTTCGTAGGATCCAAACTGCATAGAGTCCACACTGCGTAGGGTCCACACTGCGTAGGATCCAAACTGCGTAGGATCCAAACAGGTTTTGAGCTGAGTTTTTTGATACTACGCAGTTTGGATCGTACGCAGTGTGGATCCTACGACGCATTTCCGTGAAAACACCCCTGTGCTTTTCCCACTTCATTGCATTGTTATGAAAACAAGCAACTTTGAATTGTTTCAATTCAATTGGTAGACAGAAATTTGAATAGGTTGGCACCAAGACATTTATTTGATGCGAGCGATAAAGCTTCCTCGTCATTTTAATATAAGGTTTCCAGATCTTAACTCTTAATTCTTTTGAGTGTTCCATATTTATATCGGTAAGAATAAACATTTGAAATTTTTAGACAACAAAAGACTGGTTTTGGGAAAGCTTTGAAGCTACATGCACTAAATCTCACTAACCAAAATACACTATTGTATATTCTGTCATATGTTTTCCCCTCCTTCAAGACGATTTTGCTAGAACGTGGCGCTACAGAAATAATAGAAACAGTTCTTGGCGTCGCGTTCTACAAGGTAAGAATTTTTGTGTCTACCTTGTATACTTTGTTTCCTAAGTGAATTATATCCTTCTACCTATCTATCCATCTACTCTCTCTCTCTCTGTATATATATATGGTCGGATCCAGGGGGTGCACCAATAACTACCAGTACATTTGAAATGAATTTGAATTTTCTTAAATGCCTTTAGGCATCTGAGTGTGAATGAGGAAATGCCCTGGAAATGCTAAGGGTTTGTTCTCGGTGAATCCTTTTCTTTCAACTTTTAGAAAATTGAATGCAACTATCGATTTAGCAAAACATCCCTTTGTTTTAGGCCCAAACTGAAACATGACGGCAGAAATTTTTGGAAAGTGTTGCTATTTTCACTGGCTATAGCTTCTCACTTTAGCTGGTGTATATTTACAACGAAGGGGGAGGGGGGTGCACGTGCAGCTTTGTACTTTCTCTAAATCCGGCCCTGTATATAAATATATAGAACCGGTTGTTAAAAAATTAGAATATAACCATTGGTGATATCGAGTAGAAAAGTTGGTTTGTCTAAATTGTATGATTTGCTTCCTAAGAGAATCACATATTTCTACCTATCCATCTACTATCTCTCTCCCTCTCTCATATATATATATATATACACGAGGGTTACTACGAAATTTTTGAGATACGCATTGTTGTGGCACAGTATTTGAATTCTAACAATTGCGTTCGGTAGTAGTATCCAGAGCGAAGAAGCGAAGTAAGTTTCAACTCGCATCGCTAATCGGCGTGGCCGTATCGCCTTCACTTGTTTGTTGATGTGAGCAGTATTCGGTTGTCTAGAATGGAGCTCGAAAGGAACAATTTTCGGGCAATGATTCTTTACGATTTCAAAAGTGGTTTGAACGAAACACAAACCCTTGACCGTTTGCAGGGGGCATTTGGGGACCTTGCTCCTTCCCGTGTTACAATTTTTCGGTGGTTTGGTGAATTCAGAAGAGGCCGGACAGCGCTTAGACATGAAGAGAGAGCTGGACGTAAGCCAACAGCTGTGTCAGATGAAAACATTGCTGTTGTGGAACAAATGATTCGAGAAAATCCTCGAACAACGTTCAAGGACATTGAAACTACAGTGAACATTGGATCGCCAGCAGTAACAAAAATTCTTCATGATCACCTTCGGTTCAGGAAGGTTTCATCTCGTTGGATGCCTCACACTTTGACTGAACAGTAGAAGCGATTGCATGTTGAATGGTGTGAAGAAATGCTTGCAAGATTTGATGGAGACACTTCTCGACGCGTCTCTGACATTGTTACTGGTGCTGAGAATTGGATCTATCAATTTGACTCTGAAAATAAACGCCAGTCTACAGTTTGGATCTTTCCAGACGAAAATCTAGCCACGAAAGTGAAGCGACCGCGAAGTGTGGGGAAGAAGATGGTCGCAATTTTCTTCTCCAAATCTGGCCATGTTGCAACTGTTCCACTTGGAGAACAAAGGACTGTTACTGCTCAGTGGTACACCACTGTTTGCCTAACAAAAGTGTTCCAGAAGTTTCGGGAACTGCGTCCAAGAACTGGATTGCGTGGGATCCTGCTTCATCTGACAACGCGTCCGCACACACGGCCAACATCACAATTCAGCTTTTAGAATCTACGGAGGTCAAACTTATGACTCATCAGCCGTATAGCCCCGTGTGATTTTTTTCTGTTCCCCAGGATCAAAGATAGCATGCGTGGGAAGAGATTTTGCAGCCCTGAAGAAGCTGTAGTGGCTTACGTCCAGTGCGTGATCTGCTTAGAACCCCCAATACAAATTCCCTTATCGGGAATCGCGCTGCTGGCGACTGGACAGAGCCTGTAGATCAATCTCAATGGGTCAAGTGTTCAGTTACGTTACGATAACCCACAGAACTTTAATGGACCCATAAAAAATATGTAAGATTAAGGTTGAATAAAAGAAAGCATTACCGGTAATATTGTTTTAATCGTAGCTTCCAGTAGCGTATATATTAATATATGTATAGAACGGCTATGGCTCAAAAGTACCCTTCAGAAAATTAGTTGTTCAAGCTGGAAGCCCGAATATGTTCTCGTCTTTTAAATACCTATAGTATTGGAGACACTTCATGTAAGTTTTCTGCCCGTAGATTCCTGGTTCTCTGACCATGATAATCGGTTCAGGGTTACCTACAAGTCCCTTCCACGTTTTGCATAAAGACGTTGAAGTTGATCCCCGTCCTCAAATGTGAAGCGGGCTACATAAGACCACTTCCTAAATTATGGAAATCGTCAAAACTAAAAATTTGATAGGGTAATATACGGACAACGTTTGAATGGTCTATCTCGTTCACTAGTATGGGTAAGATAATGAGAAGCTTTGCCATTCCCGATAAGGATTTATTGCTTTGTATGTTCCATGAATAGGTACGTGAGTCCATTCTCTTTGAAACAGTGGCACCTTGGTGCATCTTTCTCAAATTTTCGGAGGGTTGCATTGAACCACACTTTGGATTTGGGAACTTTTAAAAATAAAATTTGTAATTAAGATGGTCCATCTTCTCTTGCATGGGCAAAAATTGTCAAAAAATATATATACATAAGCAATACGATTTACCACACATATGATTTCTATCCTAATTCATCCTTTAAGATTAGACAATATAGCATGTCATCATATCGAATAGTACATATGTCCTTTGTCTTGAACAGCTCATAGGTGTTTTTGTGCTTCCGTTTAAAAAAAAGAGACGAGAATACATCGATCCAACTCCTAAAGGAGCTGTTCTAAAAGTGCCCAATTTTCGAGCGCATACAATTTGGGGTGGGAAGAGGTCGTGGCCTAAGACCTTCACAAAGAGGGGCCTACTTTGTTGAGGTTTGATGGAAGTGAGACGGTATATTGAGTTCTACAAGCACTGAATTTCATCGCACTTGCGCCTGTGGAACAGTGAAACAACTCCGGTAAAAGTCAGGGGACATACCATCTCCAGAGGCAGATAGGCCCACCGGGCTAGCGGGCGGCGCCCGGTGCGCCTCTATCAATGAAATGAAATCTTAAAGTTTAACGTCCTACGCTTATGCAAGTTAGGCTAAACGAAATGGTGATGATGAGAGATGAGTGAAATGGTGGAATGAAGAAAGTGGGAGGAAACGGGAGAACACCTAGAAAACCTAGGAGCACGGTGTTTGTCTACCACAAAGTCCACACGGCGCGAGCTTAGATTGAACCAGGGACCCCAGGCACCGAAGGTGAACGCTCTACCACTGAGCTCCCGCGCCCCCGCCCCTATCAATGAAGTGTCCCCAACATGCATTATATATTGGAAAAAACTGGACTGTATAGACCAAGGTTTAAATCGTAAAAATCGATGCGGCGTCGTGGAAAGAAAGAAAAGTAAATAGAAGCAGATGCTGATGCCTGCAAAAGGGTCACATACCTATTTATTGCCTCCAAACCTATACCTATTTATTGCCTCACATACCTATTTATTGCTCACATACCTATTTATTGTCGAAAAAAACATGGCGTCAAGCTGGAAGTCGATGCAAAGTGGTGCTCTTATTGTTTATCTTTTTCTCGTGGTTGTGTGTAGTGTTTATGTGCGTGCTCTACTGTCTTCATGTAGTAACGGTGCTGTGACTTTCCCAAATGAAGCATTGCCAATGAAACATGGACTGAAGTGTAGTGGAAGATCATTTCATTTTATTGCTGCTGCCTTCATACCAAGAGGACCGCCATGTGCTCTCTCTGGTACTGCTAACAGTGACGGAGGAACTACCAGTGATTTTGTGACAAGGTATGAGTCAAAAGCAAAAAAACAGTGCCTCATTCTCGTTTGTTTTCTCCTCCTTTGTGGTGATATTCACGTAAACCCTGGCCCACCCTGTCCATATTACACTAATGCTTTCAATATATATTATCAAAATGTTCGTAGCATTAAAAACAAATTACTTGAGTGCTCATTGAACCTAGGTGAGATAAGGGAACTGGATTGTTTCGCAGTGACCGAATCGTGGCTGAATGAATCAGTGAACGACAGTGAAATTAGCTTTTCTAATAATTTCACCATTTATCGTAAAGACCGCATAACTCGTGGAGGTGGAGTGATGATTTGTGTAAATAATAAGTGGAAGAGCAAGAGAAGACTGGATCTCGAACGGGATTGTGAACTTATATGGGTGGAAGTATTTATTCCAAAGCGTCGTTCTGTGTTTATTGGATGCTTCTATAGGCCGCACAAGAACACCCCCCAGCACATCTTAGAAGCTTGCCATGACTCACTGTTACATGCGTTGTCACACGGTGATGTCATCCTATTGGGTGATTTCAACCTTTCCATCACATGGCAGGACAGCAAGCATGGAGTCGCTAAAGATGGAAACGACAGTTATTTCATGGACAATTTTATTCATGGACTTGGTCTAGGTCAACATAATATGCATAATACCCGCAATAATAGCAATCTTGACTACATTCTTTCTAACTTAGAACCTCGTTGTGTTGTCCCATGCAGAAATCTTTTTCCCTCGGATCACGATTCCTTGGATGTTTCTTTCGATTTCCTCCCCTCCACTACTACAAACCAGCCCCTCAAAAGTAGGTCACAACTTCTATGGAAGAAAGCCCCCTGGGGTGACATCTGCCGGGCTATTGAACTGTTTCCTTGGTGTTTGTTAGAGGTAGGAACTGTTGACGACGCTGTGGACTTATTTACATCCGTTGTCCACTCAGCCATAAAGGACTTTGTGCCGGTGAAAGCATCAAAATCGAACAGGTTTCCGGTCTGGTACGACAATGAACTTCGTGACCTTCTTAAAAACAAAAAGCTTGCCTGGACTCTATGGAAATCACATCCGAGTGACTACACATATAAAAACTTTGCTAGAATTAGAAGTCTTGCCAAGAAGGTACAGCGACGTAAATATTTTGAATACATGGACTCAATTGGTGATTTTACTGTTAGTAACCCTAAAGTCTTTTGGTCTGTAATTAAATCTAGAACAAAATCTCCGGGCATACCGGCAACAATTCAAGATGAAAATACTGAAGCGAGTGATGATCAAAGACCAGACCTCTTCAATAACTACTTCTGCAAAACATTTACTTCCCTTCCCTCTACAACCCATCTCCCCCCTCTCCGCACCATCTGTTCGGACACCTTATCCATTCTCTCTACCACCCCGGGCGAAGTTCTGGCTCTCTTGCTATCGTTATCTCCACATAGATCACTTGGACCTGATAAAATTAGTCCTCTCTTTCTCAACAAAACTGCTTCAGTTATTGCGGTTCCTCTATCTATCTTATTCAATAGATGCTTCAAGGAAGGGTATTATCCCACCAGTTGGAAACTGGCTCACGTGACCCCAATATATAAATCAGGACTTAAAGATCATGTATCCTCCTATAGGCCAATATCTCTTCTTTCTGTAATATCAATTATCTGCGAAAAAATAATTAAAGACAGGCTACTTAAATTCACCTCACCTTACATCCATTATTCTCAGCACGGCTTTCTACCGAATAGCTCAAGTCTCTCAAACTTAAGTACTCTTCTTTCCCGTGCAGTCAAATGTATGACTAACAATACTCAATTAGATGTTATCTACTTTGATCTCTCGAAGGCCTTTGATTCTGTCAGTCACATTCATCTTCTTCATAAACTCTCTAATAGATTTAATGTACATGGCAAATTTCTCTCTCTAATCACAAGCTACTTGAAGGACCGTAAACAGAGAGTTGTTCTTTCAGGGGCGACTTCTAACCCCCAACCCGTGATCTCAGGGGTGCCTCAGGGGAGTGTACTTGGGCCTCTACTGTTTGTCCTGTATATGGATGATCTCTACACGCACTTATCAGCTCAACCTAGTGGCCTTCTGCTTTTTGCTGACGATTGTAAGTTATACAGAGAAATATCGTGTCTCCATGACACAATTGCTCTACAGGAAGACATAAATTACCTTACAGGCTGGCGTGAAATGTGGCACTTGAAACTCAACAGTAAGAAATGTGACAGTATTACTATTACTTTGAAAAAGTCTCCTGTTCCCTCCACATACCATATCAACGATTCCCCTATCACACATTCTGCTAGTCATAACGATCTTGGTGTCATCTTTGATTCAAAACTCACCTTCTCTGACCACATCTCCTCAATACTAAAGAATTCAATGCGCATGTTGGGACTTCTTTATCGATTCACCGAACTACGCACTGTTTCTTCATTAGCAACTTTTTATAAGACTTTAATAGCGCCCAAGATCGAATACTGCTCTCCCATATGGGCCATGGCAGCACCTACACATCTCTCCAGACTTGATTCTGTTCTCAATTTCTTCATTGCTATAGTCCGTTTTCGTGTTCCTGCACTTCGAATATTATCTAAGAAGGAGCTCTTGCGACATCTTAATATTCAGACTCCTGAAGTACGCAGAATTATCTCTGACCTGAAATATCTACATAAAATAGTTAATGGAACTTTAAGATCGGAAATATTACTTCAGGAACTATCCTTACGTGTCCCTTCCCGCATCACTCGGAATACCCACCTATTCCATCTTGCCCGTCCTAGGTTGGCTGTTATACAGAGGTCTCTTTTTTATAGAATACCAAACAGTTATAATCACGTAACAACTGATGTGGACATTTTTTCGAGCTACCCAGTGTTTGAAAGAGCAATCAAACGAGCTTTGAGGGAATAGTTTTACTTTTACACTCTTTTTTTCTATGTTGTTATTGTTGTCTTGTTTTTTTTCTTTCTTTTGTTAGCATGTCCCTGTGTAAAATGGCAAAGTTATGCTGTATCTGGGAAATTGTTCAATAAATAAATAAATAAATAAAACCTGTAAGATTTTATCAACTACTGACTGCCTAACAGACGGAACACAGTATTGAAGTTAGTGACCCTACCTTATCTGCTACGAATGCTACTGTCAGAGTGAAAATTGAATTTGAAAATTCTTGTTTCATGAATGCTGAAATTAGTGTTCCCACCACATCAGATACAAATGTCACTGACAGAGTGGAAAGTGAACAAGAAGGTTACACTTGCATGAGTCTTAAAATTAGTGCGCTTCCAACATCAACTACGTTTGTTGCTGTCAAAGAAGAAAATGAACAGAAAAATTCTAGTTCTAGTGATGCCCATTCGGAAGTCAGTGAAAACATTGAAAAGCGTAATGAAACAGAGAACAGAGCAATGAAGTATTTCATACGTCCACAAGAGAATGATATTCTCAAGGTTTTGAGTTCCTACCCCCTTCATCCAAATTAACGCATACCCTTTAATCCTGAGTTTGCTTATAAACGAGTAGGTGGCACTAACAGGGCTTCACTTTCATATTGTCCAGCCCAAAATGCTTTTATTACAGCGTGTGCACAGCTTATTCTCCAGATCGAACAAACATGTATCTTTAAGGTTCTGTATATAACAAACGTAACATTAAACACGTTTGTCAGCGAGTAAGAGAACACGAGTGTTCCTAAATACATCTGATCAGTGTGGATGCTTACATATCTAACAAAAGAGAACATAATATTAAGAAACTACTTCTTCATGAACAGGTAAAACAATCAGGTTGAGAAGAACAGACAGGTAATGCATCAAGTTGTCAAAGAACTGAAACTCATTGGTAAAAGAGAGCTCACTTACAGAGGAAAAGGAAATATAGCAGCCTATAGACCAGAAGACACATCTACACATCATGGTAACTTTTTGGATATTATTTCTTTGTTAAGTAAGTTTTACCTTCCGCTCAAAAGTGATTTTCATAATGTCCATGAAGTTAGCAGGCCACCTATGGCAGGCCAGAAATTCGACTTCACACATCGTTAGTGCTTCGCTAGTGCTCGTTAGTGCCGCAAACCCCATCGTTAGTGCTACAAAAATAATGTCTCAATTTTAATAGTTACTATTGGCCTGCTAACTTCATGCCAGCAGGCCAACATATCAAAATCACACCATAAGTGAAACTACCGGTTAGAGCAACGTTAGTGCTCGTTAGTGCTATAAACATTAACTTTAGTGCTTATATACAGTTTTTAGGGCAACAAAATGGGTCAGTTTTATGAAGCTAGCATGAACTTAGCAGGCCACCTATGGTAGGCCAGAATTTCAACTTCACAGATCGTTAGTGCTTCGTTAGTGCTCATTAGTGCCGCAAACCCCATCGTTAATGCTACAAAAATAACGTCTGAATTTTAATAGTTGCTGTTGGCCTGCTAACTTCATGCCAGAATTCCAATATATCAAAATCACACCATAAGTGAAATTGCCGGTTAGGGCAGCGTTAGTGCTCGTTAGTGCTATAAATATTAACGTTAGTGTTGCTTTGTATACAATTTTCAAAAACAAAATGTCCGTTTTATGAAGCTAGCATGAACTTAGCAGCCCATCTATGGCAGGCCAGAATTTCGACTTCACACATCGTTAGTGCTTCGTTAGTGCTCATTAGTGCCGCTAACTCCATCGTTAGTGCTACGAAAATAACGTCTCAATTTTAATAGTTGCTATTGACCTGCTAACTTCATGCCAAAAACTTGGCAGGCCACCCATGGCAGGCCAGAAGTTCGATTTCAGACACCGTTAGTACTTCGATAGTGCTCATTGATGCCACAAACCCTATCGTTAGTCCTACAAAAATAACGTCTCAATTTTTAACAGTCACTATTGGCCTGCTAACTTCATGCCAATGAACCTGGCAGGCCACCTATGGCAGGCCACAATTTTGACTTCACACATCATTAGTGCTTCGTTAGTGCTCGTTAGTGCCGCTAACCTTATCGTTAGTACTACGAAAATAACGTCTCAATATTAATAGTTACCATTGACCTGCTAACTTCATGCCAATGAACTTGTCAGACCACCTATGGCAGGCCAGAACTTCGACTTCACACATCGTTAGTACTTCGTTAGTGCTCGTTAGTTCCGCAAATTCGATCGTTAGTGCTACAAAAATGCAGTTTTAATTTTTAACAGCCACTATCGGCCTGCTAACTTCATGGCAATGAATTTGGCAGGCCACGTATTGAAGGCCAGAACTTCGATTTCAGATATCGTTAGTACTTCGTTAGTGCTCGTTAGTGCAGCAAACCCTATTGTTAGTGCTACAAAACTAACGTCTCAATTTTTAACAGTCACTATTGGCCTGCTAACTTCATGCCAATAAACCTGGAAGGCCAGAATTTCGACTTCACACATTGTTAGTGCTTCGTTAGTGCTCGTTAGCGCCGCTAACCCCATCGTTAGTGCTAAGAAAATAACGTCTCAATTTTAATACTTACTATTGACCTGCTGACGGCAGAACACAATTTCGATTACACCCGTCATTAGTGCGTCGTTGGTACTCTTAGTGCCCTATGTTCCATCGTTACTGCTCCACAGATAACGGCACATTTTTAAGGCTGTTGCTACCTCTTTGTCAAGTCGAGTTTTTCCCTATCTAATAACATTGGAACTTTTTTCGAATTTTTCTCAGTAAGCAATGAACAAATCCCTACAAAAATTTGCATGGAGTTAGGTCAATAATAAAGGATTCCTTATATGAGCTTATAATTTTACTAAAAGCCTCCAATTAAGTTATTCATTCCCCCCTTTTTTATCATGTGAAGATTCGCAACAACGCATTGACGACACTCGGTTCTCTCTTCTAGCAGGTTGCGGAGGGTTACTTTGAGGTTGAACATTGTCCACAGCTGCGAGGGGACCCTTTTCAAGAATAACATATTTATGGCATTTCAGTGAAGAGGCGTTGGAGTACGTTTTGTTTGCTGAAAGCAGAAAAAAGAAATAAAAACAATGAGAACAAATCCATTCTTCTTTTACATTAGCTTTTCTCCCGTTCATGGATAGACAGTTGTAAGCAATTAGAAGCGAACTGTCTCTATTGAATAAAGATACTTTTAGTGTATACGAAAGCGAATATCACTTTATTATTATTATTATTATTATTATTATTATTATTATTATTATTATTATTATTATTATTGTTATTATAACTTTTTTGAATAAAGTGGCATACAAAACATATAAAAATAATGCAAAGGCCATAATATGCGTGGCTTTGAAAAATGTGCAGAATTTGTGAACTCCCCACATGAAAGTCTGAAAAATACATAAACCTTCCATTATTTCCATTTGCTCCCTTTTCTCTGTAACATCAAAACAAGAAACCCTTTTGCCATTTTCGTCTTCAGCACCCTTATCCAATAATGTCTGCTTATGTCACCGTTACACAATACCTACTAAAGTTTGGAGAATAGTGTAATTTTTAGGTTCACCCTTTTCTCCGCGACAATTCAAAACAAAAACTAATCTCGCTTTTTCAGTGCTATTTTCGTGTTTAGCACTCTAAAATTGTCCAAAAATGGTTATTCATAACTCCATTAGAAAATCTATATTGAACAACGTTATTTACTAAAGCGTTTCTAGGAGCAGATTTTTATGTATAATCACTATATCTGTATCCAGTAACTGTTCTTTGTCTTTTCTTTCCACCTGAAACAAATTTCAAATGCATTATCATCATATTTCATGCATAATATAAATTACTGCATATGTATAAATAACTGCCTTTGCAGTTATAGTCACAACTTCGTATACTATTTTAAAAGCAAAAAAAAAAAAAATGTTTCGCACTTTTATACTAATTAAACTCCAAGAAACTTAATGGTAACTACCACAGATTTCATATTACAGAAATAAAACTGTTAATTTGCCTACATCTCTAAGTACGTTGGGTAAGGTTACCATACATTAGCATTTTTACAGACATGTCCGCATTTTGAGAGTTAAAATTTCCATTCACATACATATCCTGACCAAATTGTTTCGTTGTCTTGAACATGGCTAACTCTAGTCACACCGGGACTCTACTTCTTACTATTGTGTTTAGTATAAGCTTTCCGCATATTACCCAGGTAAGGAGGGGAGTACACGTAGAAGTATGCTCACATTTTGACATTTCAGAATATGGTAACCCTAAAATTGGCCATTTGCCCAACTTGACCTTAGTTTTGTAGAAGTTTCATTTTCTCATTGATCAAGACATGCATTACATGCTACCGTGTAAATTGATTATCTATCTATCTTGGAATTCGGCCGCATTGAATCAGTCTCATTTTCGGGTGTTCCTTACCTTTGGGCTCCTATTTACGTTTATATTGGGCACACGGTATAATATTTTCTTCATCTCTTATAAAACCTTGTACGAGAAGAACATCTATTACTGTTGTTTTCAAAGGTCAATAAATCAAAGGTAGAAAGAGGGAAAAGCTGCTCATCAAAACTAATTCTCCCAAAAATACGAGAGACGCTAGTAGTGTTCCTTGGTTTCTATGTTAACTGTAAGTGATTTTTGAACATAATGTCACCAATATTATACGACATTGCAAATCATTTTGTATTCCAGTTGAAATGGATTTATTGAGCTTTAGATAACCTATTAGTTTCTTATTGGAGGACAATTCCGTCTGGAAAACACAGGAAATTTATAACAAATAAGGGCCAGTTCATATTGCAAAACGAAATAGAAAAAATTAACAGCATAGCTCCTTGTTGGTTATCTATTAAAAGTTTAAATGTTTCACAGTAGGGATCGCTGCTTTACGTACTTTGCTACTTAGATGGTGTTTCGAATTTTCCTTGAACCAGAGATCTTATTTGCATGTAGCGTTATAGGCGGAAGAAATGCAACTTTGAAAAAAGGATGTACCTTAGACAGGGGTGGACTGGCTATGTAAAAAGGGCGCGGTCCATACTCTAGGAGGGCGCCGTCCATCTGAGGCTTTCGCTTGTATGGAATACACCCTCCTAATAAAAGAAAGTGCCGGGGGGGCTTCCCTCGGAAAATTAGTCCACAAAAAACAACAAAAGATTAAGTAGCTATTGCAGTTAATCACGATAGAATTATACAAATTCAATATTTTCATAAACAAACAAAGAGACTTTGAGTACTAAATACGATTCGTGTTTTTTAAGTAAGGTCCGTTTTGTTGTAGACACTAGTAGTTCGCACGCATACTGTAACTAGCGTGTGCGTCGTGTACCGGCATGCCTCGGGAACAACTGTGATCAGTTTCAACTCTGTAGCTGACCTGTACGGTTGTGTTCTGTGCTTTCACAATGTTTAAGACTATCAAGTCGCCCGCCGCGTTTGAGATTCGCTCAGTGATACGGTTTTTGTCAGCAAGTAACCTGTCTGCTGCAGAAATTCATCGACAGATTTGCGAAGTGTACGGTGATACTGTTATGAGTGCAAGCAAAGTGCGTAAGTGGGTACGAGAATTCAAAAATGGCCGTGACAACGTCCATGATGAGGACCGCTCCGGTCGCCCTTCTTCGATTACAGACGATTTGGTGGCTTCAGTTGAAGCGAGGGTTCGTGAGAACAGGCGCTTCGCAATAACAGGTCTCTTAAACGAATTTCCTGACGTGTCGAGATCAGTGCTTTACAAAATTGTTTCTGAACACCTAAAGTTTAGGAAACTGTGCTCCCGTTGGGTCCCGAAACTCCTAAAGAGGACCACAAAAACCAAAGATTTGAGTGTGCCATGAAGTTCTTGACTCGTTATCACGAAGGTGACGGCTTCTTGAGTCAGATCGTAACTGGAGACGAAACATGGGTTTCGCATATCACGCCCGAATCGAAGCAACAGAGCATGGAATGGAGACACACACACACGCCTGTAAAGTGAAGGCCAAACAGTCTTTGTCCCAGTGCAAAATCATGGCGTCGGTGTTTTGGAATAGGCGTTGGTCGACTTCATGCAACGAGGAACCACTATCAACGCAGAAGCATACTGCCAAACCCTGTGAAAGCTAACAGAGCGATTCAAAACAGACGACGCGGCATGCTGACAAAGGGCATTGTTCTCCATGACAATGCAAGACCTCACACTGCAGGTCAGACCCGCGATTTATTGGACAGTTTTGGCTGGGAAGTTTTAGACCACGCACCTTACAGTCCTGATCTTGCGCCGAGCGACTACCATCTGTTCCTCCACCTCAAACAACACCTCAGTGGCAACCGTTACAATGATGACGACGATGTGAAAACGGCAGTGAACTCTTGGTTATCGGAGCAGGCGGCAAGTTTTTATGAAGAGGGTATTTTGAAATTGGTTGAGAGGTATGATAAGTGTTTGAACAAACTTGGCAACTATGTCGAAAAAAATAGAGTAAAGTATGTACTTTCTGAAAATACATTTACTTTTTTGAAATAACCTTTCGTGTTCAAACGACCTTACTTAAAAAACACGCCTCGTATATTAGGCCTATATAAATCTGCACACTTTAACTGAGACTGCAAAAATCAAACCAGTTGTTTAAATTCTTCGGCTACATTTGTTAACAGCCAAATTTTAACTGAAGATTTGAGTTAAGTTTGGGGCTTATGCTATTTTTCATACTTCTGTTCTTTTAAAGCTGTTCATCATAACATTAACTTATTTTTCATCTATTTTTTAAAAAACGTTAATAAAAAGTATACACGAAACATTTACTACAAATTAACAAAAATAAATATAGAATTATATACCTACCTAGCGAAAAAAAAAAAAGAAATTCAAAAACAAAACTGGAAAATGAAAGTAAAGTCACTGCTTTATGCTTGAAGGAGCCTTCGCATCTCCTTGCTTTTTTCACACATTTTGTCAAAAATAAGATTGTTGTCTATTTTGGTCAGAATGTCTCTTTCTGAGTTCATCAAGAACAATGATTCCAGATGTTCATCTGTAAGTCTTGAACGGAGTCTTGTTTTTATGTAACGCCACTAGCGCCTCTAACGGCGGGAATGGGAGGGAGAGACATCTAAAAATGATCCAAAATGACCGAGATTAGAGTCAAATCAATATATTTCGAAGTCGCTGAGATCATTAATGGTACCACCAAAGCCTAAAACAGAAAAGGCAAGGTCGTAGGCTGAGTAACGGGATCTGGGGGCGGAGCAGTGGGGGTGGGAGGGTTGATATATAAAAATCATCCAAAATGACCGATATTAGAGTCAAATCTATAAATTTCAGGGTCCCTAAGATCATTATAATGACATTCCCAAAGCCAAAAACAGAAAGAGCGAGGCCGCAGGCCGAGCAAATACTACGATTTGGGGCGGAGCGTGGGGTTGGTAAGGGTGATATGTAAAAATAGTCCAAAATGACCGATATTAGAGTCAAATCTATATATTTAGGGGTAAATCTAATATCATTAATAGCATTCCCACGCCGAAAACAGAAAGAGCGAGGCCGCAGGCCGAGCAAATACTGGAGTCTGGGGTGGAGCACTAGCTGGCCAAAGGCTAGCGAATTTATAAAACAATTATGTAGCTTTTTTTTTTTTTAATGTGTTCAGAGAGGGAATTGTGCGCCTTCCCGAGGCTAAGACGGGTCTAACCCCCTCCCGAGGAGAGCGCAAACGCACTGATGTCAGGAGGGCGCAAAGGCACTGATGTCAGGAGGGCGCAGCGGCCATCGGGCCGGTACTTGATTATGGCCAGTCCACCCCTGACCTTAGATGTGTTTTCTGGGTAATAGCATGTTATATACTTGCCACGTTCAAATCATCCCCAACGGGCTTCCTTGTACTTAAGCAGAAAGTTTACCCTAACTGTATTCACAAATGACAATCGAAACAAGCTATAAACGGCAGTAGCTAGGGATGCGCACGAGTCGAAACATGTCTCGAATCTCGACTCGAATTCGAGTCGAGACACACTTTGTAAAATTCGAGACGAGTCGAGACAAACTTATGTCTCGACTCGAATTTTCGATTCGAGACACTAGTCGAGTCGAGACTGCTCGTAAAAATCTCGACTCGACTCTAATGTCTCGAAAATCTTTCTATAATTTGTAATATTATTTTGAAGAAAGTATTCACTCAGAAACGGTTTTGAAACCAATTTCTGGGAGCATTCATGTGTCTAGTGGAGCTCGAGCAAGGCACCACAACGGCCCAGGCGTCACACTGTTTGCAGACTACGTACACCCCTTCATGACGACCATGTTTCCCAACGGTAGTGGCATTTTTCGACAAGATAATGCACCATGCCACAAGGCCGGGAGTGGGATAGAGTGGTTCGAAGATCACCGGGGCGAGTTCCAAGTGATGTGCTAGCCGCCCAACTCGCTGGATCTGAACCCAATCGAACACATCTGGGATGTGATTGAACGTGACGTCAGAGCCTCTTCCCCAGAATTTACGGGACTCAGGTGACCTGTGTGCATATGTGGTAACAACTCTCTCCAGCGATCTACCAAGGATCATTGCGTCCATACCAAGACGTGTCGCCGTTGTTATCCGTGCCAAAGGTGGACATACTGACAATTAGGTAGATATTCATAATATTCTTGCTGATGTGTGTGTATATTTTAACTTGTATATTTTTTTTTGTGTCCACTCGAATTTCATTAATGTGGTAGCTTGATGAAGCAGTATTCCATCACATTTTTATACTCATGCGAAAATGTTTTAGGTGAATAAGTATGACATTGACAAACGGGTGTACTTCAATAAAAAGGAAGGCCTGTATTTTAAAATGAAGCATCAAAAGATAATGTGTAAAATTAAAATTATTCTGTTAATAATATATGTTGTACTATTTGTATAATACTGTATGTGTTGTAGCCATATATGAAATTTCACTTCCACCGTTTGGAAATAAATATTCCATGTGTAGAATGCGTAAGTTTCAAGGTTATTATTATCAGGTTACACTATATCCTGTAACCAAGAAATAAACCCCTATTCATATTTCGAAAAGTTATAATAATAGAAAATGATATTTGTATCTACATCAAAAGTACCTATTTCATTATGTATAGATGTCTTTCTTGTGTAATAAAAGAATCCCTGATACTACAGTTCACTTTCTCCTACAAATGCGCTCTGTAAGAAGGGTAATGTGTGGTCAGTTCCTCAATTTCCCAATTGATTCGCGATACTGAATCAATACCGAAAAATTTGTCATCACTAGGAATAGAATTCGACAGCATTCACTCTAAGAACAAATTTGTGTAACAAAAGAAAGTTTATTTCTAAATTTTCTTCGCATGTGGTAAAAAAAAATGAATATTATTTAGCATAAAAATTCTATAATGGTATTCAAAGTTGTTAAAGCGATACATATTATAATTATAATTATTAGTCCAAAATGCTACCTTAACTGGTTTACATTGTTTCCGTGAGGTTACAAAAGTGAAAGAGCGCTAGTGTATCCAATGTGAATACCCACCTGGTATCTGCACGGAAACAATGAATTGATTTTAACGTCCCTTTCAGCAGCGAGGCTATATGAAACGAGACTACTGATTAACGTGGATTCCGAACCACATGAGCTCCCGCCGGGAATCGAATAAGGATCTCCCACGCTAAAGGCGGCAGGGAAACGAGCATTATCGGCAACGGAGAACCGATGTGGTGACCTCACATTTTAACTAGGTTACTAGTGTCAAAGCCGCACAGAGATTTCCTGCTCCTTACAGGCTGTTCCACGGATTCCCTATAATAATAATAATAATAATAATAATAATAATAATAATAATAATAATAATAATAATAATAATAATAATAATAATATTTCACACAGGAGCTTGATCTGGTATCACAACCGTCTGTTAATTTATATTTGTATAACCAATCACTAAATCTAAGACTTTGAAATACACGAGATGCAAGAGGCACCTTTCTAGGTTTGAAAGTAACCACAAAAACTTGCGATAAGACTGGATGAATATACTAAAAGCAATAGGTTCAGCAAAGAAAATAAAGAGCGCCCACTCTTCCTGAGTGCCATAAATCTGTCCTCAAAAAACGCGACAGGGCTAGAAACATTCATACCGTAGATGCCATATGGACAGAGTTTTAAAACCTGTTTTAAATGGCTAGCCCGTATTTCTCGCACGCTGCTAACACAAACAGGAAGAAAGGGAGATCGCACTGTTGCAAATCTTCACATGAAAAAAAGGGGGGAATGAATAACTTAGTTGGAGGGTTTTAGTAAAATTATAAGCTCATATAAGGAATCCTTTATTATTGACCTGACTCCGTGCAAATTTTTGCAGGGATTTGTTCATTGCTTTCTGAGAAAAATTCGAAAAAAGTTCCAATGTTATAAGATAGGGGAAAACTCGACTTGACAAAGAGGTAGCAACAGCCTTAAGAAGGCATTATTCGCCTGCTAACTTAATGCCAGAGGACCAGGGGAAATCTACAGCAGAACACAATTTGTATTACAGCCGACGTTAGTACTCGTTATTGCGGTATATCTAATCGTTAATGATCCACAGATAACGGCTACATTTTTAAAAGATCCATTTTACCCTTCTAATCTCATGTCAACACGCCACGCACGAAACCTACAGCAGATCATAATTTTGATTTTATCTATCATTAGTGCTTCGTTAGTAGTCGTTAGTGCTGTATATCACATCGTTAGTGCTCGACATATATCAGCTACATTTTCTAGAAACCATTATTTGTCTGCTAAGTTCGTTACAACAGACCACTAACGAAACCTGTCGCTAACAATTTCATTTACAGCCGTCGTTAGTGCTTCGTTAGTACAGCATATTGCATCGTTTCTGTTCCACAGATAAAGACTACGGCTAGGTCGTTACTACTTTGATATGCCGTATACACCATCATTAATACTGACATATAATACCTATTTTTCTTAAAAAAAAAAAAAAAAAAAAATTATTGGCCTTCCAACTTCCAGAAAAGAGACCTGGCACAACACCTACTTCAGACTCAATTCAATTTCACTCATCATTTGTGGTTCAGTAGTGCTCGTTAGTTCCCGAACTTCAACGTTAGTGCTCCACAGAATACATTAAAAAAATACTTCATTACTGGCCTACTAACTTCATGACAAAGGGCAGGCCAATAATGAAGTTAGTAAGCCAATAATGAATTTGTTAAGCGATATAGGTGTTCTCTGTGGAGCACTAACGATTAAATTTGCGCAATTAACGATGTGTGAAGTTGAAATTGTGGTCTGAATTCCACGCTAGCTCTTCCCTACAAAAATATTCACGATGAGAAGCTCTAATGTTCGGATTTGGTGCACTAGCAACCACTAACGATTGGACTAGAAGAGGTCATTATTGCCTTTGAACTTGGCGAGAATTTGACCAATAGAGAAACTAACATGTTTCTCTTTTGGGAGTTCCGTGACATATAATTAGCTATATCTACAATAATAGAAAGCAATAAGGAAACTATTAGTGTTTTTAGAAGCACCAACGATGCACTATGAAAAGGTACTAATTTCTTCGTTAGTGCTTAAAGAGGGGCTCATAGTGTAATTATCCCCTGTTATTGTTTTGGTTCTAGAGAATTCACTACTGAAGCACTAACGTCATTGGTTGGCGCATTAAGACGCAATAACGATGCATTAATGAAGGCACTAATTTTCCGTTACTGCTAGAAGTGGAGCCAGCGTGAACTTGGCTCCCCAAAGGTTTTTTACTTGTAGCATCTACACAGTAGTATGGGAGCGTTTTGATGTAGAGAATTGAACAGCAGGGAGTCTATTTCAGCTGTTACTTAACGACATCCTTGTCTGTGGGGCCGCAACGACACTAAGAATGGGCCTGGGAGAGGAAGATTTATTACCTGGGCAATAGAAGGGGATCAGAGGGTTTTGGAAAGTGGAATGACCTCTCTTCCTGTTGAAACATGATCCTACACGATTCTTTAATCTAAATTTTAAAAAATTATAATCAAATTAAAATTAAAAATATGTTTCAGATTATTAGAACTCAACTATTACCCTTTAAACGCGTTCCCTAGATCCCACATGTTTTTTCCTCTAAATTTAATTATAATTTTATTGAAATATTTAATTCGATCCATCAAAATGACGTTATTCTTTTATTATGTTATCATTAAAATTATTTCCCTCATAATAAATTATGCGAACACTTTTATTTGACTTGTAATTTTAAAATTATTTCTCACGTAACTACTCGAACATTTTGTGTGAACGTATTAAGAACTCCGTGTAACAAAATGTTCCGAAAATATTTAAAAGTATGATTTTTAATGGATTGTTTTTGGTGCGTTTTACTACGTAAAGTCTTAAGATGAGCTATGGTAACTTAGAAATTTTTTTCTGGAAATATTAACAGAACAGAACTGAACAAAATAGAAATAAGATATGTAGGAACGGAAAAGGAAAGGAATGAATATTTATTTATTTTTTAATTTTTAGTTGCGAAGCGAACTCTGTTTTCTCTTCCAGCTTTGTAGCAACAGATACCCACATCCGCCGCTTAGCTTAGCTATCTTCCAACTGTGTCCGCTACAAAATCGAAGATACATCTATCCGCCGTTTAGCTCTCTCCTCTGCTACAGAATTTTCCTTGCAATCTGATTGGCAAGCCAAGTCCTGTTTAGCCACACCTCTCACTGCTTGAACCAGGGGAGATGCTTACCTGTCAATCACTTTCTTTAGTTGTGAGTGAACGGAAGTTTTCATTTTCTTCCCTTTTGCCTATTAATGCTCATAGTTTCTTGTTTGCACAGGTAAATTCCCACCTTTCCCCGATATGATTGACTACGTATATTGTTTCCCTCTCTTTCTTTACCACTGAGTGAACACAAATTTCTCATCGCGAATGGATGAATGCTTTCTCCCCCACTCTTTGACCACTTTTCTGTGTGCCGGCAGGTCATTTCCTCCCGCCTTTCTTTTCCCGTGGCTGACGAAGTGCATTTGTAGGTGACGAAGTGCACCTGCCTTTGGATTCCGAATTGGCGGCCAGAAACAGTGTTTCAGACAACATTATCCCTTGTTGAATGGTTTATTGCTTTTTGTGTATTTAGAGACGAAAATGGTTGTTGTGTTCTTTGTGGCAAGAATACAACACTAATTGAGATATACGTCGAAATGAAGACCATAAATTTCAACAGTATAAAGCTGACATCGGTTTTCATTCCTTACTTCAAACGTATAACTGATTAAAATTAATTTTTTATGAAAATTGCTCGTTGACCTCGCCATAACGAATTTTCTAGTTCTTTGCAGTTATTAGCTCGGATGTTTGGTGACGCGCCATATGTTATTAAAACTCCGTCAAACTATCTTCTGTTGGTAGCTACAGTATGTGCTCACGAATCCAGACTTACTGGGAAACTACAAAATAAAATTTGTTGACTACAAAATTTAGGCACAGTATGGAACTGTCTACAAATGATTATTACTTTGAAGAAATTGATATTTAATGACCACCTACTACCATAAGTATTCTGCGAAACTTTCTGTAAAATATTGCAAATAAAAAAATGTTTGGTAAATTGATTGTTCACCCAAGGACAGGAAATTGAGCCCTCATTTATTATAGTTGTTGAAAAACCATGAGGAAATCGTGTTTTATCTATTTTTCTTTTTTTAAATGAGCATAGCGGCGGAAGGATGACAGATATCCGTAAGTGATCATAGATATGAGAAGTGGGAGAAATGAACTACCGCATCGAATGGATTGGGGTTTATAACCACACGAACGAGCAAAGCCGTCTTTATTATTCAGCTAACACAGACAGTATTCTAAAGTTTCCTTTTCTTGTTCTGAATTAAATTTTTTGAGATATAATTTGGGTGTTTGATCGCAGTGGTAGCAGTTTTGCCAACGAATACTGTTTCAGCTCTTATGCAGAATTAAGGTTAGAAAATTTTAAGCAGTTTTATACATAGGAAATGTACAATTAGATATGTGGAGAGATTGATAAATTTATGAAATTGATATTTCGTTTCCAAACTTTGTTTTTTTTTTATTGAAAAAGATTTGTTTCTTCACGATGACTTAATTTTTGTTTATACTCCCGTTCAGCAGTGAAGCTATTTTTGTAGTCCTTAGAAAACTGTTAGACTTTGAAGTTTTTTAAAGCTTCCACCGGGAATCGAACCCTCAATGAAAGTGAGATTGAAAATTGTTTGGTAGCAATAAAAAATTAAATGCCGAAGGCGCGTACGTTAACCGCTTAGGAATAAAGAAGCTCTATTATTATTATTATTATTATTATTATTATTATTATTATTATTATTATTATTATTATTATTATTATTATTATGAGTTGGAATTTTTCGTCATCTTGAGTTTGATTTTAAACTTCTGCTTTACGATTGGAGATTTTTGTGTCTTATTATTATTAATATTATGCAATACAGAATTAGAATCAAAGGTTGTAGGAAAACTTTATTTGTTGAAGGGATTTTATTGGAGTTTAGTTGTGTGAGATGTGGATTTTTAGTTTTACGTTGATTATTCCATCGCGTTGGTGTTTAAGGTTTTCTAGCTAGGAATCAATTTGAGATTATATATAAAGAAAATCCTTCGGTCAGCGAATAACATTAACTATGACTCATTTGGTTGACCTCCATCGCCTTTTATCAACATTACGTTTTGTTTTTCTTATTTTTGTAATATGTGCACCAAATTGTAACGACAGTTCTATAAGATTACATTTTATGATGCTCCCCTATGACCAGTGGTTACCAAACTTTTTATTATCGACTCAACATAAGGCTACTAAATTTTTATTATATTTTATTGATAATAGTGTAGCTTTATATGTTTGTATAAAGTAATGACTTTACATGATACGTAGCATTGTTGTTACACGAATTGCTGCTTGACACAATAATTAAGTTTAAGAGTTTTGAATTCTAAAATTTTGTGAGAGACCAATGGCATATTTTAATGGTAGCAGTAAAAGTGAAGGGTATCTGCCAATGGGCAAGTCGTGAGATGAAATTGCGGAAGTTTGTACATAATTTGCATTAAAATCTAGAATCTTATGGATTGACTTTTAGTCGTGATATTAATAATAAATGCCGTCAGCGTTCTAGATTGAAGTTCACTAGTTTTAATTTCCGTTAGATGCTTCACGCCACATAATGAGAGGAGTCTACGATTATTGACCGGTCTATGTTATTTATTATATTAGCTTGTAATGGCAGAAACTTGAATTTGAATTCTATTTCCCATTTAGTTCTTTCCTTGATCCTGACTCATCGAAAATTTGGTTTTCAATTTTACGGTTATCGAGTGAAATTAAGTTTAAAGTCCAAGATAATGCATAGAGTTCATTCAGCACTGAAGCTATATGCAGCAGAGCATAGTGTTGTTTGCCCATTGATGCGGTCTCCCGCAACTAAGGCGCGTACGTTAGCCACTCAGCAAGGAACAAGTTCTATTATTATTACTTTTAGCAGCTAGGCTATATGAGACATGGACCTATATTTTATTATATTCGTGAACCACATGAAGTAACATTGGGTACCTGCACCATGCTAAAGCCGTATATGCTACCCCCGAGGAAGCTAGACGTTATTAGTTTTGGACGCATGTAAAATTAAATCTTGTGGATGAATTTGAGGTTATTATAGCTTAAATGAATGTAGAAATTGCGTAGAGTAGAAAGAAGGTTAATAATTTATTGGGTATATTAAACTATAGGTCATAGAAAATTTAGTGTGAAAAAAAAGATTCATGACTGCTGAAATAGCGTAATTTTGGTGACATTGGCAGTTAAGGAAATTGGATGGAGTAGATGAAGTAAGTTAATCAGTTTCTAAAATAGGAACTTGCACTGTCTGAGACATAAATTTCAAAGCTCGGCCATTTGAAACATGACCCTCCAACGGTATGATTATATGAGGCATTTAATATATATATACAGCCATATATTATTGAATTAGTAGTGCAGATTTGTTTGATTTGAGATCCTAAAGCCTGTTAGTAATTTAAAACGGACGGCACACATGGATTTTAAAGTTTTGGAGATTGGTAGAACAAATTAAAAGAAATATAAGAATTCCCCTAACTTTGTTTACTTCATCGTATTGTTTTAAAATTAAAGTCGCCCCAGAAAAAAATTCACAGCTGTAATGATTTGGGGAATTCTTCCACCTTTTGCAGTTATAGTTGCTAAATTGGTGGAGACGGTGTTGGTTTTGCTCACTTAATGAGGTTCCTTTAAAATAGAGACCCCCGAAAAAATCTATGGATACGCAGCACAAACTGTTATGAAAATAGATGCCCTAGCTTGCCTTAGAAGTAAGCACTCTACCACTGAGCCCTGCAATTAAAGAAATATAGGAAATATTTTGGTATGAGAATAATAAATGGTCGAAAGATCAGCAGCTAAGCTATATGAAAGGGGAGTTATACTGAATATCTATTAAGACTAATCACATTGTATTTTAGTTTGTGATTGAATTTTATTAGGAAATAGTGATGATTACAGGGTCCGTACACAATATTTTAGATATATATACTTGCAAAGAATTGTAGTATATTTTAGAAAATATGCTTTGTAATGTACTCCTGAATTTTTGTTAACGTACTATCTGACTTTACTGAATTCAACTTGAAACTAGTATTCTCTGAAACCAAATTTGATTTGTACCCGATTGAGTTTCAATATTATTGGAAACGTAATTTTATCTACAGACTTGTCACCGCATTTGTGTAAAATAAGTTAAACGGTATACATACATTGTCTTTTTTGGAGACTTGTTTACAGTAATATTTCAATATTAGCGTATATACATTACCGCGATTTGTTTTTTATATCAATTTCCGTTTGATAATACAAATCAGAAATCATTTAGTCGGTCAAAAAATTTAAAATAAAATCTGTTATTTAGCGATTATGGTCTTTAGCTTCTTTAAAATATTTGATGCCAGCCTGAAAATGTCATAACACTCATGAATACTTTGTAAAGTTGATTAGGGGAACACATAAATGAGTTATTTTATGTTCAGGACAATAATTGTAACTCAGAAATACACATAGAAATAGAATTAAAAATCTAGATTTTTTAGGTTCCCTTCGATAGTTACCTTATTTGAGGGGACGAAAGCGCGCTGGGACTTGTATATTTTGACATTTAAAATACCTAGCGTACCACAGTTTTTGACTATCTAGGGAAGAAATAAATCTACTTTACTAAACGGTATCGAATATATTTAATAGAAAACTGCCTGAAATGTGATGTAGACTAGCTAAACACATATATAAGGCTGGGTTGCATACAACCAGGGATAACATAGACCGATCAATAATCGTAGACTCCTCTCATTATGCGGCGTAAAGCATCTAAGGGAAATTAAAACTAGTGAACTTCAATCTAGAACGCTGACGGCATTTATTATTAATATCACAACTAAAAGTCAATCTATAACATTCTAGATTTTAATGCAAATTATGTACAAACTTCCGCAATTTCATCTCATGACTTGTCCATTGGCAGATACCCTTCACTTTTACTGCTACCATTAAAATATGCCATTGGTTTCTCACAAAATTTTAGAATTTAAAACCCTTAAAACTTAATTATTGTCTAGCAGCAATTCGTGTAACAACAAGCTACGTATCATATAAAGTCATTACTTTATACAAACATATAAAGCTACACTATTATAAATAATATATAATAATAAAAATCTAGTAGCATTATGTTGAGTCGACAATAAGAAGTTTGGTTACCACTGGTCATAGGGGAGCATCATAAAATGTAATCTTATAGAACTGTCGTTAAAACGTAATGTTGATAAAAGGCGATGGAGGTCAACCAAATAAGTCATAGTTAATGTTATTCGCTGACCGAAGGATTTTCTTTATATATAATCTCAAATTGATTCCTAGTTAGAAAACCTTAAACACCAACGCGATGGAATAATCAACGTAAAACTAAAAATCCACATCTCACACAACTAAACTCCAATAAAATCCCTTCAACAAATAAAGTTTTCCTACAACCTTTGATTCTAATTCTGTACTGCATAATAATAATAATAATAATGACACAAAAACCTCCAATCGTAAAACAAAAGTTTAAAATCAAACTCAAGATGACGAAAAATTCCAACTCAATAATAATAATAATAATAATAATAATAATAATAATAATAATAATAATAATAATAATAATAATAATAGAGCTTCTTTCTTCCTAAGCGATTAACGTACGCGCCTTCGGCATTTAATTTTTATTCCTACCAAGCAAATTCCTATCTCAATTTCCGATGTTCACATTCATTGAGGGTTCGATTCCCAGTGGAAGCTTTAAAAAAACCTCAAAGTCTAACAGTTTTCTAAGGACTACAAAAATAGCTTCACTGCTGAACGGGACTATAAACAAAAATTATGTCATCGTAAAGAAACAAATCTTTTTCAATAAGAAAACAAAGTTTCAAAACGAAATATCAATTTCATAAATTTATCAATCTCTTCACATATCTAATTGTATATTTCCTAAGTATAAAATTACTTAAAGTTTTCTTACCTTAATTCTGCATAAGAGCTGAAACAGTATTCGTTGGTAATACTGCTACCACTGCGATCAAACACCCAAATTATATCTCAAAAAATTTAATTCAGAACAAGAAAAGGAAACTTTAGGATACTGTCTGTGTTAGCTGAATAATAAAGACGGCTTTGCTCGTTCGTGTGGTTATAAACCCCAATCCATTCGATGCGGTAGCTCATTTCTCCCACTTCTCATATCTATGATCACTTACGGATATCTGTCATCCTTCCGCAGCTATGCTCATTTAAAAAAAGAAAAATAGATAAAACACGATTTCCTCATGGTTTTTCATCAACTATAATCAATGAGGGCTCAATTTTCAGTCCTTGGGTGAACAAACAATTTACCAAAAATTTTTTGTTTTTCCATACTTCTACAGAAAGTTTCGCAGAATACTTATGGAGGTAGGTGGTCATTAAATATCAATTTCTTCAAACTAATAATCATTCATAGACAGTTCCATACTGTGCCTAAATTTTGTAGTCAACAAATTTTATTTTGTAGTTTCCCAATAAGTCTGGATTCGTGAGCACATAGCTACCAACAGAAGATAGTTTGACGGAGTTTTAATAACACTTCGTCACCTACAAATGCACTTCATCAGCCACGGGAAAAGAAAGGCGGGAGGAAATGACCTGCCGGCACACAGAAAAGTGGTCAAAGAGTGGGGGAGAAAGCATTCATCCATTCGCGATGAGAAATTTGTGTTCACTCAGTGGTAAAGAAAGAGAGGGAAACAATATACGTAGTCAATCATATCGGGGAAAGGTGGGAATTTACCTGTGCAAACAAGAAACTATGAGCATTAATAGGCAAAAGGGAAGAAAATGAAAACTTCCGTTCACTCACAACTAAAGAAAGTGATTGACAGGTAAGCATCTCCCCTGGTTCAAGCAGTGAGAGGTGTGGCTAAACAGGACTTGGCTTGCCAATCAGATTGCAAGGAAAATTCTGTAGCAGAGGAGAGAGCTAAACGGCGGATAGATGTATCTTCGATTTTGTAGCGGACACAGTTGGAAGATAGCTAAGCTAAGCGGCGGATGTGGGTATCTGTTGCTACAAAGCTGGAAGAGAAAAAGGAGTTCGCTACGCAACTAAAAATTAAAAAATAAATAAATATTCATTCCTTTCCTTTTCCGTCCCTACATATCTTATTTCTATTTTGTTCAGTTCTGTTCTGTTAATATTTTCAGAAAAAAATTTTTCTAAGTTACCGTAGCTCATCTTAAGACTTTACGTAGTAAAACGCACCAAAAACAATCCATTAAAAATCATCCTTTTTAAATATTTTCAGAAAGTTTTCTTACAAGGAGTTCTTGATACGTTCACACAAAATGTTCGAGTAGTTACGTGAGAAATAACTTTAAAATTACAAGTCAAATAAACGTGTTCGAATAATTTATTATGAGGGAAATAATTTTAATGAAAGCAAATTAAAAGAATAATATCATTTTGATGGATCGAATTAAATATTTCAGTAAAATTATAATTAAATTAAGGGGAAAAACTTGGGGGAGCTAGGGATCGCATTTCAAGTGTTATAGTTGAGTTCTAATAATCTGAAACATACTTTAATTTTATTTGATTATAATTTTTTAAAATTTCGATTAAAGAATCGTGTAGGATCATGTTTCAACAGGAATAGAGGTCATTCCACTTTCCAAGACCCTCTCATCCCCTTCTATTGCCCAGGTAATAAATCTTCCTCTCCCAGGCCTATAGCCAGGGTCGCTGCGGCCCTACATACAAGGATGTCGTTAAGTAACAGCTGAAATAGACCCCCTGCTGTTCTATTGTCTACATCAAAGCGCTCCCATACTACTGTGTAGATGCTACAAGTAAAAAACCTTTGGGAAGCCATGTTCACGTTGGATCCACTTCTAGCAGTAACGAAAAATTAGTGCCTTCATTAGTGCATCGTTATTGCGTCTTAGTGCGCCAACCAATGACGTTAGTGCTTCAGTAGTGAATTCTCTAGAACCAAAACAATAACAGGGGATAATTACACTATGAGCCCCACTTTAAGCACTAACGAAGAAATTAGTACCTTTTCATAGTGCATCGTTGGTGCTTCTAGAAACGCTAATAGTTTTCTTATTGCTTTCTATTATTGTAGATATAGCTAATTATATGTCACGGAACTCCCAAAAGAGAAACATGTTAGTTTTTCTATTGGTCAAATTCTCGCCAAGTTCAAAGGCAATAATGACTTCTTCTAGTCCAATCGTTAGTGGTTGCTAGTGCACCAAATCCGAACATTAGAGCTTCTGATCGTGAATGTTTTTGTAGGGAAGAGCTAGCGTGTAGTTAGCATCCCCTAAGTTTCATTTTATAGCGTCCAAACTACTGAAGCACTAATGTTGGGAGTTTTGCAAGAAGTCCTACTTACGAAGTAGTAACCATTACAATAGTGGTCTTTAGTGCTTTTAAATTTGGCCTTAATTTTACAAAATGAAAAATGCTTCGTCTCTAATGTTAGCCCTGCACGGTTCTCAAATGCTACTAAATCATTTTAGATATTTAGTGCACATTAGTGCACTAAACACTGACCTTATTAACATGGCCAAGTTCACTACCGTAAAAATTTAAACACAACTATCGGACAAATACGAGTAGAGGCACGACCAAGCACTAACGTAACACAAATGCATAGCATTATAAAATTAAACTCTACCTCAATTAAGGAAAAAATGAGGGCCAACTTGGAAGAAAATAATTTGGTTATACCGGCGTTATTAGAGCACCCCTAACGCTCAAATTTGGACACTATCCAGCACTAATGTAGCACAAACGTTTTGCATTACAAAGTCAATTCTATCTCAATTAGGGAAAAGGCGAACCAACTTGACGTCAAGTTGGCCCCGAAATTTAAATTGTTCATAACTTTGTTATTTTGATAGCACAAACGTTGAAATTTGTTCACTAACCAGTTCTAACGTAGCACAAACGAATAGCATTATTTATTTTTCTCCGTCCATCTGGGGCGACCAACAAGATACTAATCACATAACAGCTATATTTTTTTAGACCATTATTTGTTTGCTAACTTCGCTACAACAGACCAAGGACAAAACCTGCTGCTAATAACGATTTTATTTACAGTCGTTGTTAGTGCTTGTTATTGCAGCATATTGCGTTACTGCTCCACAGATAACGGCTACTGCTAGGAAGTTACTGCTTTCATGTGCCGCATATACTACCATTAGTGCTCACACACGTATAATGCCTATATGTTTGAAACCCATTATTGGCCTTCTAACTTCCTGCCAATAGACCTGGGACGACACCAACTTCAGACCACAATTTCAACTTCACACATTGTCAGACCACAATATGCTCGTTACTGAAGTATATTGCATCGTTAGTGCTCCACAGAGAACACCTATATCGCTTAACAAATTCATTATTGGCTTACTAACTTCATTATTGGCCTGCCCTTTGTCATGAAGCTAGTAGGCCAGTAATGAAGTGTAGGTGTATTGTGTGGAGCACTAACGTTGAAGTTCGGGAACTAACAAGCACTACTGAACCACAAACGATGAGTGAAATTGAATTGTGTCTGAAGTAGGTGTCGTGCCAGGTCTGTTGGCAGGAAGTTGGGAGGCCAATAATGTTTTTTTTTTAATAGGCATTATATGTCAGTACTAATGATGGTGTATACGGCATATCAAAGTAGTAACGACCTAGCCGTAGTCGTTATCTGTGGAACGGAAACGATGCAATATGCTGTACTAACGAAGCACTAACGACGGCTGCTGTAAACGAAATTGTTAGCGACAGGTTTCGTTAGTGGTCTGTTGTAACGAACTTAGCAGACAAATAATGGTTTCTAGAAAATGTAGCTGATATATGTCGAGCACTAACGATATGATATACAGCATTAACGAGCACTAAGGAAGCACTAATGAGAGATAAAATCAAAATTATGGTCTGCTGTAGGTTTCGTGCGTGGCGTGTTGGCATGAAATTAGAAGGGTAAAATGGATCTTTTAAAAATGTAGCCGTTATCTGTGGATCATTAACGATTAGATATACCGCAACGAGCACTAATGACGGGTTGTAATACAAATTGTGTTCTGCTGTAGATTTCCCCTGCTCTGCCGGCATTAAGTTAGCAGGCGAATAATGCCTTCTTAAAAGTGTGCCGTTATCTGTGGAGCAGTAACGATGGAACATAGGGCGCTAACGGGTACCAACGACGCACTAATGACGGGTGTAATCGAAATTGTGTTCTGTCGTACATTTCGTCCGTTGTTATTTGGCATAATGCTGCAGGAAATTTTTGTCTTTTTTAAACCATTATGTAGCCATTATTTAAAAAAGTGTAGCCATTATCTATGGAGCACTTAGGATATAATACTCGGCAGTAACTAGTACTAATGAAACACTAATGACGGGTGTCATCTGTCGCAGATTTCCTCCCTGTCCTGCTGGCATGATGTTAGCAGGCCAATAAGGCTTTATTGAAAATATGTAGCCGTTATCTGTAGAGCACTAGCGATGCAATATACTTCAGTAACGAGCATTAACGAAGCACTAATCATGGGAGTAATAGAAATTGTGTTCTGGAGTATGTTTTGTCTCTAGTCTGCTGGCACGAGTAGACAGGAAAATAGTTGTTTCTTCAAAATTGTAGGCGATATTTATCGAGCACTAAAGATGGGTAAAATCGAGATTGATGTCCGCTCTAAGTTCTGTGCGGTGTGTCGACTAGGAGGAGAAAATGGATTTATATATATATCCCTTGTCTTTGGAGCACTAACGATGAGATATACGTCACTAATGAGCACTAACGAAGTACTAAGGGTATGAGAGGTTGAAATCGTGGTCTGCCTTGTCAGCTTCATGAAACGGACAACTCTTGTTACCCAAAAACTGTATATATAGAAGTACTAATGTTAATTTATAGCACTAAAGAGCACTAATTCTGCTCGAATCTGCAATTTCGTTTATGGGGTGATTTTGATATGTTGGCCTGTTTCCATGAAATTAGATGGCTAAGAGTGACGGCTAAAAATTGAGATGTTTTGTTTTTGTAGCACTAACGATCGGGTTTGCGGCACTAACGAGCACTAACGAACCACTAACAATGTGTCAAATCGAAGGTCTGGCCTGCCATGGGTAGCCTGCCAAGTACATTGGCATGAAGTTACTAGGTCAATAGTAACTATTAAAGTTGAGACGTTATTTTCGTAGCACTAACGATGGGGTTAGGGGCACTAACGAGCACTAACGAAGCACTAACGATGTGTGAAGTCGAAATTCTGGCCTGCTGTAGGTGGCCTGCCAGGTTCATTGGCATGAAGTTAGCAGGCCAATAGTGACTGTTAAAAATTGAGACGTCATTTTTGTAGCACTAACGATAGGGTTTGTGGCACTAACGAAGCACTAACGATGTATGAAGTCGAAATTCTGGCCTGCCATAGGTGGCCTGCTGAGTTCATGCCAGCTTCATAAAACGGACATTTTGTTATCCTAAAAACTGTATACATAGAAGCACTAACGTTAATGTTTATAGCACTAACGAGCACTAACGCTGCTCTAACCGGCAATTTCACTTATGGTGTGATTTTGATATATTGGAAAGCTGGCATGAGGTTAACAGGCCAATAGTAACTATTAAAATTCAGACGTTATTTTTGTAGCACTAACGATGAGGTTTGCGGCACTAACGAGCACTAACGAAGCACTAACAATGTGTCAAATCCCAGTTGTGGTCTGCCATATGTGGCCTACCAAGTTCATTGGCATGAAGTTAGCAAGCCAATAGTGACTAGTGAAATTTGAGGCGTTATTTTTGTAGCACTAACGATGGGGTTTGCGGCACTAACGAGCACTAACGAAGCACTAACGATCTGTGAAATTGAAATTCTGGCCTGCCATAGGTGGCCTGCTAAATTCATGCTGGCTTCATAAAACTGACCCATTTTGTTGCCCTAAAAACTGTTTATATAGAAGCACTAACGTTATTGTTTATAGCACTAACGAGCACTAACGTTGCTCTAACCGGTAGTTTCACTTATGGCATGATTTTGATATGTTGGCCTGCTGGCATGACGTTAGAAAGCCAATAGTAACTATTAAAATTGAGACATTATTTTTGTAGCACTAACGATGGGGTTTGCGGCACTAACGAGCACTATCAAAGTACTAACGATGTGTGAAGTCGAATTTCTGGCCTGCCATAGGTGGCCTGCTTAACTTCATGGATATATTTTGATAGCGTCGCCGAGAAGAGTCATATACGAGGAAGTAAGCAGGATGGTGGTCTCATAACTTTTATAAAACACTGTGTTTTGAATGCTATCAGCACAATTATCAGAGAAGATGTTATGAAAGAAGTCTCTCAAGCTGGTATGTTTTCTGTTCTATTAGATACTACTCAAAATATAGTAGTTTCAGGCCAGATCTATGTTGCTTTACGGTATGTTGTTAAAATTGTTGTTAATCAAAGTATTGTTGTCATTGTAAAGTGCCTATCTACCAAAGGCCAGTGTCTTTGCGGTTTACTGCAAGAAATTCTGCAGAAGTTGAACCTTGATATTAAGAAGTGTATTAGAAATTCAACCGATGGCGCAAGTAACATGCAAGGACAATATTCGGATTTTTTTCCAAGTCACCTATGATCAGTTACACGTGTGGTTCAATTGATTTTTAGTTTAACGTCCCTTTCAGCAGGAGATTACTGATTAACGTGGAATCCAAACCACATGCGCTCCCGCCGGGAATCGATCCCGGATCTCCCACACCAAAAGCGCATACGCTAATTGCTTAACCACGAAGGAGCGCAGTTACAAGTGTGGCACAGAGTTGGCGTGGATCAATTAAAACTTTACCCACGACCCACTGACCCACCACCCACCTTGACCCACTCTGACCCACGACCCACCGTGACCCACTCTGACCCACCACCCACGGTGACCCACTCTGACCCACCACCCACCATGAACCACTATCATCCACTGTGACCTACTCTGATTCACTAAAATCCATCGTCATTAACTCTGAACACGATCCACGGCCTCTTCTTTACTGACCAAAGAGTTTACACTTGTAATAAAACAAGACTGTGAAATTGTCACTAATCGGAGTTTGAATTTTTAGTCAATAGCTCAAGCACCACTCTGTTACAATAACGAAGGATCTGACCTTTATGATATAAAATGGTAAAGTGTTTGTAGGTGAGGAAATTGAAACTGTTCGAGGTGGGGGGAAATTAATGTGAGCCTAAAATATACTTGTACTAAGAGAGTATTCTTGCAAGTGTTAATTTCTGAACGCATTCCACAACAAACTTCTATTCAAAGGAAAATACCCCTGTACAATGTGTAAAAGATTATGGTTTCTCAGTTCACGTTATTTTTCTCACAAAAGACTTGAAAAATCAGTTGTTCATAGGGTATAAAGGTGCTCGGGTACCCTATGTGAGAGCATCTCCATAAAGTATGCTCATAATTGTAATTTGTGTAATCACTAAAACACCACGTTAAATTTGAGTTACAAATATGCTTAATTGCAATTATTATGAATATTTATTCAAAAGTAGTTTACTAAAGCAAAGAAGAGAGTTACTAAAAAGTAGGTACAAAGTTGAATAACACAAATAAGCCATTAGTAATACAAGTATACATTTTCCGTAACTCGTAATTTTCCACCTTAAAACAAATCTGAAATCGGATTTATTTCCTGTTGGTAACTTTTTGCGGTAAATCATCCGCAGTGCAATGATGTCCATCCATCAGCCAAGAAATAACTAGCTCGTCTACTTTGAGCTTGTCTAGTGGTGGGCCATTAACATTGATGAGCAACAAGTTAGACAATGTTTGAGCACTTAATAAATTCATAAAGGGAAATCCCCGTTCGCACTCTGTCGTGGAAATTGATAATACTTCTACCCGATTGCTTCAACTTCTCATCGACAATCTATTTGTTAGACTTAAGTCTGATAACGATTTTTCTCGGTCAGTTTTGAAATACTCAGCAAGAAGTATCATCTCTCTATCACCATACAATATCTTTTCCATATCGACCATGTCAGTTGGCAATGTCGACCCATGTAGAACAGAAACTTCATCTACCACGCCTTTGATAGGGAATCTTGTGAATAAATTATCAATTAAAGCCTGATAAACTGATGATTTCTTGTTTGTTTATAAATTTAGTTTTTGTAATTACACATGAAGGTTTGATGCCATTACCAAGTTCCCTCCCCCGTCTAGAAAGCGAAAGGAAATGAGGTTTCTGGAAAGTATTCAGAGGTGAATGGGAATTTCCCTCCTTCTTCCCCTTCAATTACCACACTGCTGTTTGCCATGTGCCAAATTACGATGAATTTCAATTAAATTATCATAGTATAATTATTTCCTTGTTGAATTATCAATACTTTTCAGTGGGAAAAAGGATGAAATTTCAAAGTTCCAAATCAAAGTAAGTAGACCAACGTAAAGGAAAAAAAAGGTAAAATTTTCCATACAATTATGCGTACAATCCAAACTTCAAAGTTCCGTGTAATTAAGCTTACAGTAGAAATTTTATGCCTATTTTTCTCAACTTTATGGGTTGATTGCCCTGTGCAGTGAGCGCTCCATATAATAAACATAAGCTTTAGCAATTATTATAGCAGAAAGCAATGGATATATGAAGCCAAGCACTGTATTTTTTGTTTCTGATTTTTTTTTCTGAAATAACGTCGATCGTTTTCGATCCTTTTTACAAACCAACTCACTTCCAATTTTCCATATATAGAAAATGTCCCCGCCCAACATAAAGGAGAATTTTAAAAAATGCTAGGACACATTCTGTTTATTTTCAATAAAAAGTTAATACACTGAATTTCAGCTCCGTAAGTTTAAGGGCTTGCGAGATACTCATTTTTTTTTTTTCGGAAAAATTTCGGATCCTCACTACCTCCTTAGGATATTATGCATTATAATAAAAGCAATATAACATTCCAATTTGAATTAAGGCCTAACTATATACCAAAAGTAATTTCATTTGACTTTGCAATTTGAACGTGATGATCAGGCACACATAGTTACATTCAATTTTTTATAAATAATTTATATATTACAGTGATTAAAAAATGTATTTTTTTCCAGTAGTTAGCTCTAAAAGAACACAGGTCTCGAAAGCAAGTTGTAGTGTAAGTCCTATTGCTACTATTACTATTAAAAATATCAATATCCAAAAGTGCATGAAGTTTTTTTCACTTGGTTAGATATACTCACCTCAGGTAAGTAGACAGAAGCAAGTGGAAAAGAAAGGGAAAAGAAGGTCTTGAAAGTACCATAAAACGGAGACAAATTTACCAGTCTTCAGAAGATACTCTCTACAATGCAGTGAGCAGAGAGGGTCAGTAGATCATACTCAGTCGGTGGGTCGTAGTGGGTCACGGTGGGTGGTGGGTCGCAGTGGGTCACGGTGGGTGGTGGGCCACAGTGGGTCATGGTGGGTGGTGGGTCGCAGTGGGTCACGGTGGGTGGTGGGTCGCAGTGGGTCACGGTGGGTGGTGGGTCACATGCTGTTGACCCACGACCCACTGACCCACTCCATCTCTGATGTGGCAATCTGACAAAAATCCATTGATTCTGTGTCATTGTTTGTACTGCTGACTGGGCGATAGTTACGCGTGGGTCTTATCTGCGAATGTACATTTGAAAGATCAAATGTCAACAAAGGCGTCTTATAGATACTGTGGACTAGATAGTGTGTGATGGACCAAACACTGTGTTGCAGAAAAATTTCGATCATTTTTCGAACCCAGAAAATGCTTTGTACATGGAGTTGAGCATAATAACGAAGAAAATTGCTTATACGGAAAGTATCAAATTAGAAGCTAGATGTAAAGTGAAAGGATATACGGTACATAGAAGATCTCAAGTTCAAAACAATGCGAACAGTACAAATATTTCCGAGAATATTTCAAGTGACGACCCCTCTGTCAAACGATCTCCAAATACAGAGTGCTACTGTTAGTGGCGGATCCACGGGGGCGATCGGGGCGATCGCTCCCCCAAAACAGAAAAAAGTTTTATTTTATTTTATATATAAATAAAACCCATCCCAGAGTTTGTAGCTCTTAAAAGTAGCTCTAAGTAGCAGTATTACAACCACCGCCCCCCTAGAAGTCCATCCTTTATCCGCCCCTGGCTACTGTAGTCCTAATCGGATGGTGCAGACTACTCTGTCCCAACGGAAAGAGTGGAGAGATGATTTTGAATACGTTAAGAATGCAGCATAAAGCTTTGCAGAATGGGCCAATAACAAATTTGAAGACTTAGAACGTGATGCCTTTGTTTCTACTGACCTGTCGACAATCCGTCTTAAGAAATGGACAAAGATCTTTTTTCTATGAATGTGAAGATGAATCTGTTTCTATCCAATGACCAGGTACTGCATCGAAACATTCAACACAATATTGGATACGGTAATTTTGAGTATTTCTTCAATATTCAAGAAGCAATATACTTTAGGATTGTTTGGATCCTAGACACTTCAAACAAGTAACAGAACTTCCAGACACTTCTTTCGATAAACTTACATATAATAAATAATGACGAAGGGTCATATCTCAAATTCTCACTTTTTCAGACATAAAGAAAGAAATGTAATTCCATACACGAGAAAAAAGGTAAATATGCAATAATTGATCATATATTCCACGCAACAACTATATAGAATAGACCACGCATTATTTGATATTCATCTTCTGAAAAATTTCCATAAAGAAGTTTCCAGGGATTCTATAAATATCTTCTCTTGGACTTTTCAAGGACATGAATATACTTGAAAGTCAGTCTTGATGAAGAGTAAAGTATTGTCAGGGACAGTTTTTGACACTCATAAACATTCATAAGTCTCGATATTTTGATATCGTACGAGTTCTTAATGCTATATTTGATTATATGTTTTAGTTATGTTCACGGACGGTCGACAGGTTCAATATTTGATACACCTTCCTCCGCATATTAATGATCTTGTAAATGACACAGAAGAAATACGATAATATATGCAGCTATGAATTACAAAGCTTACGGACGTTTTACATGGAAAGAAAATATGACGTATAATGAATGATTTTTCGCTTTTTGTCTCTTGTGAAATGCTAATTTGACGAGTAGGATATAACTTACCTTTAGAAATGAAATATGCACATCACACATGTACAAGAAATTATTGTTTCATTTATATGCCTGACATTTAATACGGCAGCGGATGTTGGTCGCTGGAATGGAGGACAGAAGGTTCTGGAAGTTTCGAGGTTGTTCTCAAGGTTATTGTCTACGGAATGGGGAAAGAAGTTTCTAGAAGTTTCGAGGTTACTCTCAAGGTTATTATCGTTGGAATGGGGGAAAGAAGGTTCCGGAAGTTTCGAGGTTACTCTCAAGGTTATTATCGTTTAAATGGGGGAAAGAAGGTTCTGGAGGTTTCGAGGTTGCTCTCAAGGTATTTAGAGTTATACAAATATTGACAGATTTGCATGATCTGTACAACCTATACGACATAAGAAGCACAAGTATAATGTTGAAAGAAGAAAATCGACATGTAGAAGGCACTCGAAGAAAGAAAACTATTGGTAGGTACTAACTTTGTAGTATTTCCATTTTTTGTTTTATACTTGTTCATTTTTTCTTTTTATATGGGAAGTGACATTGCAAACGAAAGACTTGTAAAACACTCGTAATTGTCGGGAGTATAAGGGAAAGAAAGTCTTTGTTTTTACAGGGAATTGATTGCGAATTTTCCGAAATTGAAAACCACATTATTCGGTGTACTTATATGTAATTATAAATTAACTAAGATATAGTGTAATGTAATATAGAGTGTACAGGAAATCTAGATTGTTCATTGCACCAGGAAGCGAACCAGGATTCTCCCACGTAGAAAACCGTAAGATAAGCCTCTTGCTTAGCAGGTTTTGTTACTTATCTGTAGCTATGAATTGTGTAAGATGTATAACTGGTATATATAATTATATGTTAAGAAGAAGCGTATACCGGATAGGGAGCCATGACATTGCCGGGAATCGAACCAATGGTTTCTCACGTGTAGAACTGTACGCTAATTGTTTTTTACAATTGAACTCTGGTCTTTTCAGTTATAAAAAATTATAAATAGTATAAACGTTACTGTGTAAGAAAAAATTTATATTAGACAGTAAGTTATGAGACTCATCGGGACTCCAACCAGGATTCTCCCACGAGGAGAACCTACGCTAAGCCTTTGTCTTGCACTGCGGAGTTTTCATTTATAAATATTTTAAATTTTATTGTGTATGAACAAATTTATACTTAACAGGGAGTTAACAGGTTTACCGGGAATCGAAGCAGGCCTCTCCTGTGTGGAAAACCGTACGACAAACGTTTTGCTTAACAGGTTTTGTTACTTATATGTAGCTATGAATTGTGAAAGACGTATAACTGGTATATATAAATTATATGTTAAGAAAACACGTATACTCGATATTGAGCTATGACTCTGCCGGAATTGAATCAGGGGTTTTTCATCTGGACAACCGTACTCTAATCCTTTTTTATGCTTGCATTGTGGACTTTTCAGTTATAAATGTTATAAATTTTACTCTGTAGGAACAAAATTATATTGAGCAGGAAGTCAACAAATCCGCACGTGGAATCGATTTGTGTCTCTCATGTGCAAAGCCAATGAGGTTGGGGAAGATAGTGTTACTTTGAATATTATATTTTGTTTTTGTAATTTGAAAAGTCGTAATACGGTAAGTAACTAATTGCATTTTTTCTGCTCTAGGTGCTGAAGCGAATAGAAACTGATATAATCAATAAAAACACTGGAGAATAAAACCTATTTTCGTAAATTTTTACTGTTGAAATATAGCGGTGTTTCTAGGGGAAAGGAGCTAAAAATTGGTTCTAAAACATGGATTCTCTGAAACCTTTGGATTTAAGTACAAGAGGTGAAAGTTATTTTACAAAACCGTCATCTTTGCAAGGGACAGAATATTCATCCCAACCGCTGGCGAGACGTAACATCCGCCACTGCAAACAGAAATTACTCAGTCACTTGATTGATTGACTGCGAATCATGAAAAAGAAGAATGTCCCCTACACCTTCACCAACAGTGAGTAAGTCCCCGGTGCAGAATTGGGAGTTGGAAGAATTTTTGAACTTATCATATAAGTGTACTGTAGAATGTACATAATTGGATTGTATAAAAGAGTGTATAATATACTGGAAACCAGACGATGTAAGTATCTGTATTTCCTGCAGTTTTATGGAAGGTGGATAGTTTAAACATGATTGTTTCATGTTGGATCGCTTGAACGGAAAGCTTTAGATGTTGTATCAAATTTGAGGCTCGTAAAGAATTAGTATTAATTTGTAGAAAAAAGCATGGACATCTGTTTGTGACTTCATTGAACTTAATTGAACGTTTCGAGATCTTGTGTATGATTTTGAATATAGTCCTATATTAGTTAAAATTTTCCTAGAGAAAGGCTTTGGGAAATATACTGATACGGTGTAAAATGTACAAGACTAATGTACGAAAGAACGTTAAAAGTAACCTTATTGTGAGTAAAAGAATTCCATCTTGAATTCGAGTTTGTACATTTTGTGTAGAAGATATTGCCAATAACAATAATGACACCAAAATATATAATTTTATATTTTACTATTATACATTTATATATTTTGTTATAATGGAATACAAGTTCATGGAGTATATTTGGAAAATAATAGAACATACGTGGTGATATATTAATGAATTTTTATTGCAAAAGATCTATTTTGTATCGCCTTGAACATTATTAATCAGGAAATTCGAATAAAATATTATTTGATTGTAATATAAGACGAATTCACCTTTCAATGTTACCCAAAAATGTCACGACTGGACGACTCGATACATTTTACGAGTGGGCAACGTTGAAAAGTTGAAATGTTGAAATGAAGAAAGTAGGAATAAACAGGAGAACATCGAGAAATTCCAGAGTGTTGTCCATCACAATTGTCATAGTATGGGATTGAATCAGAGATCTTCGCGCCAGAGGGTTGCACTCTACCAATTGATCAAATTATTTCCGTGCAGAGAAGTGTTCCGTACAGTGATAATTAAGAATATTGTCTGATATATTTTTCGCAGGTTTCGTGCGCATATTGCTAAATAAAGCATTATTTCCACTAACATTACAATAGTGAAATGATGGAAATGATCATGTATAAGAATAATAACAATTGAATGTTCGTATAAGAATAATCTCTAATATTAAAGGTAAAATAAAATTGTATTACTCGCACACAAATCGTGTTCAAAGAACCAATACAAAGCTGTTCTGGTTCTGGTTCTGGGCGATACGCCTGTATTGCCCTCCTATAATGCAATTAGTTAGTTGGCTCGTGATTATAGTTTAAGTTGAATGCTTGTTCCGATGATATTTCAAATACGTATTAAGAGTCCAGACAAACATTTCGTCTTTTGAAAGTTCATGTATCTCTAATTTTCATACCAACAGATATCTCTAGGCTGCAAAGTTAGTTATGTGATTTTGTTTCCTCAAAATGGTGTTGTCCACCTCCATAGAATTGTTGCCCACAAATCCAAATGTCCTGAAATTGATCCATGTGATAGCATTTTACAAAAACTACCTGGTTCACTTTTCAAGTTTTAGCAGCTGGTATAAGCATACGAAGTTATCATCTGAGAAAAAATAATCGTTATATTTGTGGTCAATCTCAAACCACGGATAGTCTCAGTTTGAGAAAAGAGATTGCTTTCTTTATTTATTTTGCACGGTTGGAGTTTCCAGGTTTAATTGACCTCAACATGTTCTTAGTTTCTTCATTGTGTTTAAAGTTTTACATTTAAAAATATTCCAAGGTGGAAAACAGCGAAAAAACTTATTCTGAGAGGAGTCTTATACACAAAGATGTGATATGAAAACTGTGGTCCATGGACCATAAGTAGTTCTTGAAATCTATCTTTCTGGTCCTCTTAAACAATAGTCCGAAAAGAACAAAAAAAATTCATGTGAGTTGTGTATCACATACTATACCAAGAATCTCAAACAGTTATTGATACTACTGTAGTATTATAAAATATTCTTCATTGTCTTCAAAATCTTTCTCTTCTGACGCGTAATGGGTCTAGGGTTCAATATTAGGCCGTCAAGGGGTTATTATGGTTGACACACAATATCTAAGCTAGCTTCCTCAGGATTCTCACATTTCCTCCCTGATAAATCAATTCACCTCTAGTACTATTTTTTATTGTTTCCAAAGAAACCGCGAACTAAACTAAACCTTCAATATACATTATTTAATGATAATTATAAGGTATGATCATACCAACTTGATGATTCTTTCTCAAGAGAGAAAGAAAGATGAAATTAAAGATGTTTTATATTCAACTAAAACTAATTCAATATTTTGAAATAATAAGTATAGCTGTTCCAAAGATTGAATTTTATTTCGACAGTCATATCTTATTAAACGCGTTCAGTGACATGATTTTCCTTATAAGTACATGAAAGTTAGTCCAATCTTAATGTTACAATTATAAAATACTTTAAAATACCAAATAATACTTTCGATAAAGTGAATACGTTTAATATCAAATAATATTTCCGATAAAATCTACAGAAACCATATTTAGGAAGAAATTAAACATTAACTAAAATCATACACATCATATTATTATTCAATTCAAAATCTTTTGTCGTTGTAAATTCTATCGAGGAAGTTAAGTTTTAAATATATACAACTAAAATCATATGTTATACTTTATAATTATGAAACATGCTAGCTTGCTTACTGTGAAGGAAGTCCTTTAGGTTAAGGGAGAGACAGATTAAGCCATTGAATCAATGTGGTAGGAAGGTGGAGTGCGGGAGAAAAAAGGATGTTGTCCACCACAAAGTTTACTTGGTCGGTTTTGAATCACGAACATCAAAGATTGTCGTTCTACTACTCAGTCACCGTGTTCTCCTGCTTTTCCACATAGTACATCATTCTGCTATAAGCATGAATCTTTTTTTTTCATTTCCGACTACACCTCACTGTGTGTCTACAAGTTTTCAATGTTTCCATACAATAGTTATTGCCAGAAACAAAAAAGTAAAACGTCTGCATTGTCTGTCAATCTGTTATACTTAGGTATTCTACTGGTTACCAAACAAAGGGTTGTGTTTGATTTTCAAGTCCATGATAATTATTCACAACAGTACACACTTGTCCTTTTACAATATAAAACGGAATATATATTTCACTTTATCACCTTGATAAGAAAAAAATTTTCTCCTGTATTGTCTTATGCATTTTATAAATATTTTTCCTTTATCTCAAAGTATTGATCTCTCTAGAATTTCTTTTTTAAAAGCATATACCGAGTAAGGCTTTGCACACCTTGTAATATTTTGAAGGGGGATCCAGCACTAACAGCCACTGTGTTTGAGCATTATTGAAGTAGCATTATTCTACTTTCAATAAAACGAAACGTAATTTTAAATTAATGTCACCTATATCCTCAGCAAAATAGTACAGTAAATTCTTTTTTAAAAGAAAAAAGAGTACAAGGGTAGTGTAACATCTATTTTCTACAGTATATCACTGATTCCTCTCCTACAACAACCATAATTCTCTTAAGAAAGTGTTGAAATATTTGTTGGGTAATAATGTTTTAAATTTGATCCGACTTCAATCGATCTCTCTCTTGGTTGCTCCCTTGAATCAGTGCATTTTGCATACAAGGCTACATGTTCTTTTTTTCAATTAAAGTAAGTGAGTGAACACAAGTTTTGAAGTCTTCATATCATAAACTAAATACAATGTAACAACCTCAGTGACTCCAGTTCAACGAACAAGCAGTTCATCATTAACTTATGTTCGTAATGTCTGTAGAAAATCTAATATAAAGTATTAAATATTTTCAGTTTCTTACCATATTTTAGAAAGCAATTATTTTCTCTTCTAATTTGCTTCTTAACCTCCTGACACCCCGCGTAGAGCCAGCTCTACAAAAAATTACGACATTTGCCCGTTCGTTCCTGCGGATATCTCCAGCTTTGCTGAGTTGAAACCTTTTATAGGGTAATTACTACAGTTCAAATTTTGCTTCCGTCAGACGAACAATAGCAGAAGCGCCTTATGTTATGTAATTATTAAGCAGTTAAGATTCCTCGGGCTTCATGTTGCGATTCCGTCTGGGCGTCAGGAGGTTAAACTCCATTCCTTCATATAGAATTCAAACAACTAAGAATATATTTCCTTATATCAATTTGTCTTTTAAAAAAGAACATACATTACTTTCACTGACAATTCAGTTGCAAGTAATTCTGTATTTTTGCTAAAACCTACTATTTACATATGTTATTTTAAATGTTTGTAACCTATTGCATTCTTAATGTTACAATAATACGATAAATCCAATTATAAAATAATATTTACAGTTGAAAGTTCAATTCTCTGTAACACTTTGTAATTTCACAATTTACCTCAAACTATTTATACCTAATATATGAGAAGTAAATGTGTTCTTCTATTCATACACAATCGAATGCATATGCTACTGTCTCTCACTGTTCGTTTACAGCACTAAATAATTGCTTATCTTTCTCCAAAATATATATCTTCTAATTATTTCATATAACAATCACACTCTGTAATGTACTCATATACCAGATTAATTTTTTCCTCCAGAGTATAATTATTCTTAATATTACAACGTTTAAAATGCTTCTTTAAATAAAGTTTATAGATTTTCTCTCTCATTTTAAGTTTAATTACGATCGTCTACACCTTTTGTAATAATTCGTAATCATACTGCAGAAAACATTAGTGTTATTTTGTTTTTCATTACGTTCAGAACATGTTTCACTTAATAATACTGAATTTGTTGTGTACTCTTTACATAATTGCATAATACAGATATCACTAATACTTTCACTAGTATACTCGTACTCATTAGCTTCCACTTCAAAACAGTTAATATTTAAAACACTGTCATCATCACTTTCCGGGAGTATTTCATCATTATATCAATTATAGCGTGTGAAATAATACACTCCTTCTATTTCCGGTGTTCCATATATAATTTTCACTTTATCACGTAATTCATCTGTAAAATCGGGGTCAGACGGTTGAATTAACATTATGGGTTTTTTGTTTTCGCATTGAATTTCTTTTTTCTCTAGGTGAAACATGAGGAATCTTTTTGATATTCATTTTCCTGCTCTTCTAGAAAAACAAATCAAATACATTAATTTTTCAAGTGGGGTACACCTATTTATATTCCTAGAATAGAAGTTTCTGCGCATGTGTGAAACACAGTTTTCCCTTACATTTAATAAAGTGTTCGATGCATTCTTCGTCTTATATTACAATCAAATAATATTTTATTCGAATTTCCTGATTAATAATACGTTTCAAGGCGACACAAAATAAATCTTAGATAGATAGATAGATAGATAAATAAAGAGATAGATAGATAGATATATAGATAGATATAGATATAGATATATATATCGGGTGATTCAATAAGAACGTACCAGGCCTATATCGCAGTTCACACTGCACGTAGAGCCTTCAAACAAAAAATTGCATTACCAAATCGTATGTGTGGAATGCAATAAAACTAGTAGCGAGACCAGTGGCGTCACGCGAATACTTCCAACGGGGTAACTTCAAAATTTGTAATGGAAAATGGTATAACTGATGGAATCGTTCGAAAGGATATTAAATGTCATGCAACTTTTAGAGGACAAACTTTGTCATATCTTTTCCCATTTAGCCGCTAGAGGCGTTGTTGCAGACTTGTATCTGACTACTCGTAACAGGCCTTTATCTCGGCTAATAATGCACATAGAGCCGTCAAACAAACGATTGAGCTACCAAATCGTATGTGTAGAATGTAATAGAAATAGTAGCGACACCAATGGCGTATCGCGAATATCTCCAACGGGGGTCATCTGCAAAATTTGATATGGGAACATGGGTTGGTTGTGCCTCTATTCAAACAAGCGCACAATGGGAGAAACGTCGAGGGAAAACATCCTCGCACCATCTGACTTTCACCTAGTAATGCGACCGTGTTGCTGCCAACGAGGAAGAAATATGTCAAGCTTTGAAGGAATCGTCAACTACCTCTGTAAAAACTGTTGCAGAAGTACCGCAGGATACTGATACATGGATATTTGGATAGGACACATACTAGTTCTTGGGTGAAGTCTTGACCCGAATACGGTAGATCCCATAGTATTGAAGCTATGGACCATTAAAGTTCTTTTGTTTCATGTTTTCGGCAGCCTGTAATTCCCAAAGGAAGCACCCAGGATGGTTTATACTTTTTGTCTTATCTTGGTGTCAGGAAATATATATATACCGGCGCGGATCGAAGGTTATAGCCCCCCCTTGAGGGTATATATGCATATCTCTCTCTCTCTGTATATATATATAGGGGAAGATGCTGTACCTTGGGACACTTTTATAAAAATCTCCCATTTCTCAGTAAATATTAGTCCAATCAGGTACCTGAAAGTAGGGATGCATTCGAGTCGAGTCGAGACAGAATTTTCCTGACAAAATTCGAGTCGAGACACAGCTCTTCCAATAGAAAAACATATATTTTTCGAGTCGAGACATCACTTTTACAGCACATTTTCGAGTCGAGACAGTCTCAAATCTTGTCTCGTGCGCATCCCTACCTGAAAGCCTGGTAGAGTGCAATAGTCCTTTGAGCATTTATTTAGAAAGAGTAGAAGTTTGCTTTTCTTAGGTTCTTACTGCAATACTCTGTTTTCTAAGACACTGCTAAGTGTCCCAAGGTACATAGGGGTGATGTACAACTGTGAAGCAAAATAAATGACGAGTCTCTTTATTTTGAAGCTTTTTGAAAATATCTCCGTTTTCTTTATATGTTCGAAATTTCGGAAGGTTTCCCCAGCAGGAAGCGTTAATAACAAACCCGTTTTTAATATTTGTGTTAGATATTAGCTTAAAATAAATAAATTAGAAGCAAAAAACATTAAATCGACCGAAATTACGAGAATAACCAACTCTGCTAATGTGGGAAATTTTCAAGAACGCGAAGGAATTCTGCAGTTCAACACGAAGCAGCGACATCTATGTCATTGAGAGAAATGTGGGTTAGATCTACAAACGAAACTTTTAACGAAACATTTCTAATATGTCTTATTACATGCATTATCTACGAACTCCAAACATATGAATCTATACTAAGTATCAACGTATAGATAGACCAAAAAGTGGAAATTACATATGGAAAAGGACGAATTGGCAGCACGATCGTAATGAAATATCGTCTTTACTGTAGAATAGGTTTAGTTGACTTAAGAAAGCAAATAACTCAGTTAGTTAAAGCAACAAGTCTGTCTGCCGGCGTTAGTGGTTCGAATCTCATAGAAATGCGATTTTAATTTTTTTACTATGGTTATTTTATTTATTTTTTTATGTGGGAAAGAATCAAATTGTAACATATGTGTAAAACTCATGACGATACCAAAAAAAGAAAAAGTGTCGTTATCGCACTTGCATTAATGTCGCTAATTTTTGTTTGCAAACAGTTACGTAATTATTTCCTCTATGCTCACTGCTCACTACCTGCTCACTGGTGCATAACGAATATTTTCCAGTAAATGTTAATTCTAATTTGGAGAATTTTATAAAGTTTCACAATGTTTATCACTAGATAGTCTTCTATCTACATTTTTTGGACACTTTGATAACAGATTTCCCTATTAAATGTTTAATTTTCCTTATATATATTTAATTCCGGAAAAGTTTCACAATGTATTTGTTTTAAATTGAAATTGTTTTCAATTTACCACATGAGGTAAGTATCCAGAAGGAGGAGAACTCAAGTAATTGATATTCTACGTAAAAGCAACCAATTTTAGAATGATGATGCTTCTTACCTTCAGCACATAATCTTTACGTTAGAGAGTCAGATGGAGAAAAACCTGTGTTTCCTCCCCTATGACCACTCATTTTAAAGCTCTACATGTTACATAATTTCGGCTCTCCAAAGACATTCATATTTAATAATAATAATAATAATAATAATAATAATAATAATAATAATAATAATAATATTCCAGAATATGCCACCCTTACATAATGTAGTAACTTTAGACATCTTAGATTAAAGTGCTTTCTTTAGTACTAATTTGAGCAACCACGTAACAAAATTTTAAATGTAGGAGGGACACGACGTTTTATTTTGCCCTTCTATTTTCAGCACCCTCCCAAAAGAAAGTGTTTAATTTCTGACAAGCAGGGCAGACAAAATGAAAAATAAATATATTTGGAAATATATAAATATATATTGATACTAGTGTAGTATTATAAAATATTCTTCATTGTCTTCAAAATCTTTCTCTTCTGACGCGTAATGGGTCCAGGGTTCAATAATAGGCCGTCAAGGTGTTATTATGGTTGACACACAATATCTAAGCTAGCTTCCTCAGGATTCTCACATTTCCTCCCTGATAAATCAATTCATCTCTAGTACTATTTTTATTGTTTCCAAAGAAACCGCGAACTAAACTAAACCTTCAATATACATTGTTTAATGATAATTATAAGGTATAATCATACCTTATTTCGACAGTCATATATTATTAAACGCGTTCAGGGACATGATTTTACTTATAAGTACATGAAAGTTAGTCCAATCTTAATGTTACAATTATAAAATACTTTAAAATACCAAATAACACTTTCGATAAAGTGAATACGTTTAATATCAAATAATATTTTCGATAAAATCTACAGAAACCATATTTAGGAAGAAATTAAACATTAACTAAAATCATACACATCATATTATTATTCAATTCAAAATCTTTTGTCGTTGTAAATTCTATCGAGGAAGTTAAGGTTTAAATATATACAACTAAAATCATATGTTATACTTTATAATTATGAAACATGCTAGCTTGCTTACTGTGAAGGAAGTCCTTTAGGTTAAGGGAGAGACAGATTAAGCCATTGAATCAATGTGGTAGGAGAAAAAAGGATGTTGTCCACCACAAAGTTTACTTCCAGTCCATCAGTTTCCGGGAGTATTTCATCATTATATCAATTATAGCGTGTGAAATAATACACTCCTTCTATTTCCGGTGTTCCATTTATAATTTTTACTTTATCACGTAATTCATCTGTCAAATCGGGGTCAGACGGTTGAATTAACATTATGGGTTTTTTGTTTTCGCATTGAATTTCTTTTTTCTCTAGGTGAAACATGAGGAATCTCCTTGATAGTCATTTTTCTGCTCTTCTACAAAAACAAATCAAATACATTAATTTTTCAAGTGGGGTACACCTATTTATATTCCTAAGTTAGAAGTTTCTGCGCATGTGTGAAACACAGTTTTCCCTTACATTTAATAAAGTGTTCGATGCATTCTTCGTCTTATATTACAATCAAATAATATTTTATTCGAATTTCCTGATTAATAATACGTTTCAAGGCGACACAAAATAAATCTTTCCCAAGAAAAATTCATTAATATGATATCACCACGTATGTTCTATTATTTTCCAAATATACTCCATGAACTTGTATTCCATTATATAATAAAATATATAAATGCATAATAGTAAAATATAAAATTATATATATTTTTGTCTTATTATTGTTATTGGCAATATCTTCTACACATAATGTACAAACTCGAATTCAAGATGGAATTCTTTTACTCACAATAAGGTTACTTTTAACGTACTTTCGTACATTAGTCTTGTACATTTTACACCATATCAGTATATTTCCCAGTCTTTCTCTTTCAAAATTTTAACTAATATATTACTATATTCAAATCACACACAAGATCTCGGAAACGTTCAATAAAGTTCCATGTAGTCACAAACAGATGTCCATGCTTTTTTCTATAAATTAATAATAACTCTTTCCGAACCTCAACTTTTGTTACAACATCTATAACTTTCCGTTCAAGCGATCCAACATCAAACAATCATGTTTAAACTGTCCACCTTACATAAAACTGCAGGCAATTCAGATACTTACATTGCCTGGTTTCCAATATATTATATACTGTTTTATACAATCCAATGATGTACACCTTGTCTCAAAAAGGTTGAGCGCATTCTTTACTGGTGTTTTGAGGCAATAATTTTCTATGTCCAGCTTCGGGTATCTTCGGGAAAAAGTAAGCCAGGTTCGAACCTCCAAGCCAGCCTTTGCAATCGGGAAAAATTTCGCAGATGTGTTTTTCTTCTTTTAAATATAATAAGACTTGTTACCAAGTGTTTAAAAAAGCAACATTGATTGAAATACTTAATGATACAATATTTCGAAACCTTTTTTTTTTTTAATGTCAGCACATGCTTGTTTGTCATTTAGCTCTCCATACGTAATGGAACATTTAAATACGTTAAAGAATCTTTCCATATGTAAAAGAATGCTCAAAGTTAAGAAATAGAACATAATTATCGCCTGAGTACTAAAATAAAAGTCAAAGTAGAACAGAAACAGCGTTAGTAATGGATATGAATGTCATAATTATCTTGAGATCCGTTATACATCGCTAGAAGCATAATTCTAGAAGTCCTTGTGCTAGCTCATTGGTAAGCTGTCGGATTTCAAATCATAAGGATTTGAGTTCGAATCCCGTTTAGGTTATCCTTTTTTTAAATTATATTTTCCGCAATGCATGAAAAATTATATAAAATAATTACATTAGAATACATAAGTTGTGTATATATAACATAATCATTGCAGAACATAGTAATTATTATGTTTAAAATATAACATCTGAGATAATTTTCACAGTAGGTCGGTATTATATATGAGGATGTAAATACAACTTAAGAAACTCGTTCAATAGCAATAAATAAATCATGTAGTGTATCTATTTGCAGCTATTTGTCATATAGAGGGTAATTCTCAACATTCATAATACAGAATGTCATTTATGTTCTTGAAAAGTTATTCGATGCATAAACAGAAGGAATAAACAGAGAATCCAAAGTCGGAACGCTCACAAAAAAATTCATGAACCCCAAAGGTCACGTGAGCAGACTGGAATTGTCCTTATGAAGCATGCCACAGCAGAAAGTCTTTACATAGATTTTCAATTCAATTCCTGATATATGCTTTTGCAATGTGGAAGTGGTGATGCCTTCAGTCGCCCTCTCTCTCTCGCTCGCTCGCTCACTCTCTATTTATACAGAATATAAAAGTGGATTTATGTGTGTATTTCAACATAATTCTGATATATCTAGAGCAATTTTAACTATATTTCTTACAGTCTGGAAAAAGAGTACTGTCGGGATACATATCAAAAATGCTAGAAACGGGTCGATATTAGTATCGAATCCATAGTTTCGTGGTCACTTAGGTGAATGATTCTACTTTCAATTCAAGTCCAACTAAGCTCCCATTGCACCCAGGGTGGTTACGTAGCGACATAAAGATATCGAAATCATTCGATATTAGAATCGAATCGTAAGTTTTCAGCGCCGCTAACAGTGCAGCATTTCCCATTAGTCCACAATAGTCCACATTTCACATTAGTCCCATTGCCTAGAGGGCAACATATTTGCAGAGTGCAAAGTTTAAAACTTCAATAATATTTTATTTTTTTCCGTATGAAAAAGTTATAAATCAAGAGCAAATATACTATTTCACGAACAATCCTCTTTTACTATTCTAGTATGTTTAATAATAGCGTAAGAAATCTAATAGTAATTCAGAACATGTTTCACAGTTGTTATTTTTTGTTACATAGTTGTAGCTGTAGCATGTAGTGAGTGGAATTTAACTGTAATAAATTCACTAATTAACCATATTCGAATTAAGTTTTATTTTTAAGTTCGGGATGAAGGGGCGGAGAAATATGTAGTTATTGGGGGCACCGAGCTTTTCTAAATTTTACTTTCAAGATCTCCATTTTTCTTTTGTCATTTGTTCCTAATAAAAACAGTTCAGTCACTTTTGGAATGTCATAGGATAGTAGGAGTTGGATTTTGGGATGCAGCCTGTGAGATTCTAGAGGAGCTAACTGCTTGAAAAAGTATTTTTGAATCATCTGTAACATATGAAATAATTATATGTATCATAAAAAATTGAAAGTAACTATGTCTGCGTAATCATCACGGTCAAATTGCAAAGTCAAATAAATTGGCGTTTGGTATATAATCAGGCTCCAATCCCAACTGGGAAGTTATCATACGCGTGTCACTTTCATTATAATACATATCCTTAGCGGGAGTAGAAGTCCGAATTTTTGCGAAAAATTGAGTTGAGTTGAGTTTAGTTTAGCGTCCCTTTCAGCAGCGAGGCTATATGAGACGTGGACCTACTGATTAACGTGGAATCCGAACCACATGAGCGAAAAATTGAGTATCTCACAAGCCGTTCAACTGAGAGCTGAAATTCAGCATATAACTCTTTATTAAAAATAAAGAGAATATGTCCTGGCATTTTTTAAAATTATCTTTTATGAGCGGGGGGACGGGGGTGCATTTTCTATATATTGGAAATTGGTAGTGGGTTGATTTGTAAAAATAATCGAAAACGATTGATATTAGTTGAGAAACAAATTGAGTAATGCAAATTAAAGTTCTTTTTGAATTTTATACCCACTGCTTTCTATTTATAATTGCTGAAGCTGGTGTTTAATATATGGAGCGTTCCGAGCATAAGGCAATCAAGCCATAAAGTTAGAGAAAAATGGCCATAAAATTTGTATTCTGAACTTAATTACATGGGCATTTTCAATTAGTACGGCATGCTTAATTATATAGAAAATTAGTTTCCCTCTCTCTCTCTCTCTCTGTTTTTTTTACGTTGGTCTACTTTTCCTTGATTTGAAACTTTCAAATTTCACCCTATTTTCTACTGAAATGTGTCTGTAAGGCAACAAAGAAATAATTATATATGATAAATTTAAATTCATTTTAATTTGGAAGATGAGAAACCCTTTGCCATTATATATCGTAAAGGTCAGACCCACCAGTATTGTAACAGAGAGGTGCTTGAGCCATTAACGGTAGAAATTCAAACTCCGATAAGTGATAATTTCACAGTCTTGTTTTATTACAAGTGTAACCTCTTTAGCCAATGGAGAGGAGGACGTGGGCCATCGGTCAGAGTTGATGTCGATGGGTTTTGGTGGGTCGGAGTTGGTCACAATGGTTCAGAGTGGTTCATAGTTGGTGGTGGGTCAGAGTGGATCACGATGGTTGATGGATCAGAGTGGGCCAATGGGGCATTTGGGTGGTGGGTGATAGTGGGTCATGGTGGGTCGTGGATCAAATTTTCATTGATCCACACCATCTCTGGTTAAAATTGTACTAAAGATAAGAGGCACCGAAGATGCATGTCGGCTATTATGCTCAAATTTTGCTCATGGATAGTACTCCACCAGGAAGCAATAAATCTGAAACGGTTCACGGTATCACCTTCTAGAACTCGAGATGTAGGGGTTTGTCTGATTGGCTAAATTAAGACGTCAATGATTTATCCTTCAACAACCAAGCTTTTTATGATCGTTTCCGTGGGGAAGTCAGAAGAACACGTGCCTAGTAATCGTAATATTGATAGTTTGCGTCCACCCCGGGTATTTGTTTTGTGTTTTTTGATTCATCTAAATATAAACAAATCACACATATAGGCATTTTGACATATTTTGGGAGAGTAATTTTGTGGTTCGTTGGCGTTTCATCGCGTCTCTGCTGCTGGTAGTAAAGTTTTCAAAATGGAACTTGGGTCACCACGGATCGTCGCTGCGGGGCCACCAATTTCTGGCGAGAGGTCAATAGTTGACCATCTGTAGTCCACCGACGCTTACAGCTTAGAGTAATGAACGATGTATTTGCCTTGTAGAGTTCATGACTACCGACGTCGGCAGTCAACTAGCTTTTAGTATTCCTTTACTAACCATCTATTGTTCATGTTTGTACACGGTGTTGTCATAATAATAATAATAATAATAATAATAATAATAATAATAATAATAATAATAATAATAATAAATATTATTATTATTATTATTATTATTATTATTATTATTATTATTATTATTTGTAGTAATAGTAGTATAATTGATGATAGAATAATTATTGTCTCTGTATTGTCCAGGTAGGACTACACACAGGATTTTACTCGTTTTGGTTCGACTTGACTCTAATCCGAGTCGAGTTGGAAGATATTTTTCGCGCCAAGTCCAAGAGTAGACCTCAAAGATGTCTGTTTCGAGTCGAGTCGAGTTTCAAAGAAAAGTCGTTCGTGCCCATCCCTACTAATGAGAGCTTAATCGGAGTTAAGCGAAATTGAAAGTCTCACTATTTATCTAAGCGACCCCGAAAACTATGAATCTAATATCGATCATTTTCTACCAATCTTTTATATGTATCCCCCTCCCATTCACCATAGGTAACCCGACAGCACTCTTTTCGAAACTATAAGAAATGTGGTTAAAATTACTCTAGGCCAGTGGTTCTCAATCTAATTCCTATCACGATCCCCTTTTAACACACGCTCTTGCCAGCGATCCTTTTATAATTTGTTTTATAATAAGGTTGTGTGGGATTTTTAACATACTTATTTCTATAATAGTAGAATCCATTTTTTCGTTTATAGTGAACAGTGCCATGGAAAATCAGCGCCCGGGGCGAGAGTATAGTACGATGTCACCGTATATATGAGTGACGTCGACAGACTAGCTACGAAGCGCCACCATGGTTGGCACGAAGCTCAATAACATTTTCAAAATAAACCCTATCTTTCATTAATTTTGAGCACATTTTATTACGTTTTTCCTTCTATTTTACACATGTGCACATGCACTTTCCTAACATGAGTAATACACTTCCTCCGAAATGTGTGGCTTCTTTTTCGGCGCCCGGCACTGACAGTGGATACAGTAACTGTAATATCTATATTTCCAACGACGAAGGTGCTGGTTCAAAATGGATGTTAAACTCCTTCATTGAAGAGGCCATTAACGTATCCGATCTAAGCCCACAACTTCTTGACCAAATAATAGAATGATCATGCGACAAGTCTTTGCAACTGTTTTTTTGTAACGAAGACTTGGACAAGTTCTGCCTGATGAGGAGAGAAGAATATCCTGGTCTGGGGATTGCTGCTTTAAAAGTAATAATTCCATTTGCTATATCGTACTTGTGCGAAAGTGTGTTTTTTATGGTAAACATTAAAACAAAGATAAGAAATCGCTTATCAGTTGAAAATGGCTTGATAATGTTCGTCATGAAGATTGAACCGGACATTGCTGAACTAGTGAAATTACACCATGCTTAGGTGTCTCATTAGGTTTTAACTTTAATTGTATTTCAATGTGCAGGTTTTGTTGCATGTGTATTTTTCTAGTATTTCTATATACAATTCTCATTAGTTTTATATCATACCTCTTTGATTTAAATTCATTTTTAAACGACTCTACTAACTAACTAACTCTATGGCCTATGGAACCCGGAGGTTCAATGCCGCGTTCACAAAAGCTCTACACTGACTTCTATCCTTAGCCAATTGGATCCAGTTTCTACTTTGTATTCGTATCTCAGCGAAATCCATCTTAATATTGTCCTCCCATCTGCGCCTAGGTCTTCCTAATGGTCGTTTTCCGATTGGTCTTCCAGTCAAGATTTTGAAAGCGTTTCTACTTTCTTCCATTCTAGCTACATGACCTGCCCACCTAAGCCTTCTAGACTTGACGACCCTGACAATGTTGGGTAAACCGTATAAATTATGTAGTTCCTCGTTGTGAAGTTTCCGCCATTTCCCATTCCCGTTCCTCTTGGGTCCGAATATTCGTCTAAGGATCTTGTTCTCAAATACTTTCAGTCTATGTTCTTCCCTCAAAGTAAGCGACCATGTTTCGCAACCATACAGAAAAACAGGCATGATTATCGTTTTGTATATTTGAAGCTTCAAATTTCTCGACAGAATTCGCGACGACAAGACTTTGAACCGAATAGTAACACGAATTCTACACCCTTTGAAAATGTTCAGTAGACTTATTTTTTATTGTTCTTTACAGTGTGTATAAAAAACAAAAGTATGCCTATCAGAACAAAATTAAAAATAATATTTAAAAATAATTTCTGGTATTAGATTCTAACTATATTTATCTCTTCCGCCTGTCTTCGCGATCCCCTAGGGGCCGCGACTCCCAGGTTGAGAAACCTTGCCCTAGGCATACATGAGTTATGTTGGAACATACATACATACACTTTTATGTGTATAAATGCAGATAAGAGAGAGTTGAGAGAGAGCGATTAAGGAATTACCGCTCTCAATCTCTTCCCTTTACTTTTGCGATTCGCGAATTTCTTACGTGACAGTTTGGGGCTAGCTAGTATTTTGTCTTGGACCACGATCCGATTTTCGATATGCTCTACCTAAATGCTGTAATGCGAATATTGAGAAGTTATCTGTGATGAAAGTAGCTGCAAATAAATACATTACATAACTTATTTATTGCTATTACACGATTTTTTAAATTTGTATTCAATATTCACACATAACACACCGACGTTCTGTAAATACCTCAGATGTTATATTTTAAAGATAAGAATTACTTATGTCGTGAAATGATATGAATATATATATTCAACTGATATATACAACTGATGATATGAATATATATATTCAACTGATATATACAACTGATGAATTGTAATGTAACTATTTTACATAATTTTCATGCATTGAGGAAAGTAGAATATCATAAAAGAATTTCACCTGAACGGGTATTGAACTCACGATTTAAACGCTCGGTGGTGTACCACTGAGCTAACATGACCGCTTTTCGGAAGCTGCTTCTGAAATATAACTGAGCTCATACGTAAATGCTCTTTTCCGTATGGAAATCACAATGACGAAACGAGAGTGTGAGTACATAGTCTCGAAATATTGTATCATTAAGTATTTCAATGTTACTTTTTTCTACACTTAATACCATTTCAACATGTCTTATTATATTTAACAGAAGGAAAAACATATCTGTACATCGTTTCCCGATTACTAAGGTTGGCTTTGGAGGTTCGAACCAGCAGCTTTAGTTTACTGTTTTCCGAAGATACCCGAAGTTGGACTTCGAAAGAGTTTGTCTCAAAACAGCTATCATCATATCGCTCAATCTGTTTGGTATATGGTATATGTTTTTATACGTGTAAAGTCAGTATAACAATTCATTCTTTAAACAGCTTTTCGTATGTATTAATATTCCTTTATAAAAACTGTTTTTGATATTATTATTACGGCACACCATTTTCAGATTTCTTTCGCGAGTCGTTGACCAAGTCGTTCCCCACCAGCGTTGCCACACTCACAGCTTGGAATTATTCCAAAACCTGATCGAACTTATGCTAGATTCGGTCAAATTATGCTAGATCCTCATAATTACTAATTCAGGAGTTTAAAAAAACGAAGTTGAGATACGATAACGTAACTTAAAATACACAGAGAGCAAGAGTGCAATATTTCACGTACCAAAATTTTAACTCAGCTAAATTAATGCAGTCGTTGCCAGACTCAATGGCGTATATATCGTATAAATGAATGCAAAGTTTTTGTTTACATATTTTGAAAGAAAATTACTTCGCAGCATAAGGGGAGTTGGGAATCGTCTGCGAGGGGGGGGGCGGCAGATTTTTGGTCGGTCTCGGAGCTGTCATTTCAGGAATAAATATGATCATGAAGTCAGAAATAAAGATGGTGAAGTTGTCAAAAAGTTGGGGGGAGAATGGCCCCCATAGCTCCACCCATGCCTCGGAGTTAAAGGATTAGAAAACCCTGGGTGGAGCCACAAAAAATCCCAAAGACGTTTCGAACTTACTTCGGAAAATAAGACTGCCTGTATGGTTTACCGACTGTATGAACAAATGGAAGAGGATACATTTCTGCCGTTCTTTTTCTTCCCACGACCAACTTCTTTCTCATCTCCAGGTTTTACGGCTTTCTGATAAACTTGCTGAAATTGTGCTAGATTTGGGCAGGATGCTAAAAGCAAGATGCTAGATGCTAGAGACATGCAAATTATGCTAGATCTAGCATCATTATGCTAGATTTGGCAACGCTGTTCCCCACAATAGGCGTGTCGTGCAAGTAACCAATCACACGTCAGGTACTAGCTTTTACCTATTGCTTCCTTCTCACAGCTCAGAACATTGGTAACTATGGATAGACGTACAACAGTAATTACTTTATGGGAGTTGGAAGGTTATTCTGCAACTGCAGCTAGCAGGCGAGTAGGTGTCCCGGCCTCTACAGGAAGGCGATGGAATCGGAAATATGGCGCTACAGGTCAGACTGATAATTTACGATCTCCTGGTCGTCCGCATGTGTCAACCGAAGCCCAAGATGCGAGATTAGTAAACGAAGCCCGGTTAGACCCACTAAGGACGTCTAGACAGCTAAGGGAAGTTTCTCTCTTTCCTGGTAGAAAGCATACAGCTCTGCGAAGGCTTCGTCATGCTGGGTTACGTGGCCGTGTTGCTGCCGTGAAGGAATAACTCTCAGACGACCACAAAATTTACCGTCTCGCGTTTGCACAGGCGAATGTGGGTCTCAATTGGGAAAACGTAGTTTTCTCAGATGAACCCATATTCACAACATCAAAGGAGGGACGCCGTTTTGTGTATCGTCCGAGAGGCACCCGATATGACCATGGATATGTGGCTGCTTGCAATCGCAGTGGCCATGTATCTATTTTATTTTTGGGGTTGGATTTCCAATCGCGGAGCAGAACAGCTTCATAGAATTGAAGGACATCTGGACAATGCTCAGTACTTAGACATTATCAGTAATATCATGGTGCTATCTGTACGAGTATTTCAGCCTGATGGTGTAATTCAGTTCCAGCAATACCAGTCGCCAATACATACTTCCCGTGTGATTCAGGAATGGTTCGCAGGGCATCCTGAGATTGATTTAATCGACTGGCCGCACGTGGAGCAGACCTCAATCTCATGGAAAATATGTGGGCAGAAGTGAAGCGTACTCTAAGGGAAAGTTGGCCTGAGGCAGATCCACCAAGAACTCAGGATGACCTGTGGCATCTTGTTTCCGAAGCATGGCTGGAGGTAGGGGAAGGAGATAGATTTGTCACCCATGTAATAGATTCCATGCCCAGAAGAATGGAGCGTGTAATAAATTCAGAAGGGTCTTGGACACAATATTAATGTCCCCGCCTTAACTCCCGAAAACAGCCCTTTTCAGGGCTACCTAAACGCTTCTGAAAATATTTCTAGAAGTAAACCACTCCTTGTATCCGATTTCTGTGCAATCCTACTAACAAAAGAATGATTATTAGCTGTAGGCTTTGAACTCAAATTCAACTTGGGATATTCCGCAACACACACACACACACACATAAACAAAGCGAAAGAGAGAGAGAGATGAATATACAAAAGCATATTCAACGTATTCGAATGAGACTCTAAGTAACGACATTCCGTTCTAAAAAGAGTTTGTGTTTCTTCCCGTGACGTTAAGGGGATCGGGAAAAGTTATGTGTCTTGAAGCAGGATACGACTTTGGATACTCTGTTTATACACTTTCTACATCCGTAGGAATATATTGTATTTCACGAATGTAAATGACGTGCTGTAATGAGAATATTGAGAAGTTACATCTGTATGACAAATAGATGCAAATAAATACACTACATAACTTATTTATTGCTATTGAACGAGTTTCTTAAGTTGTATTTACATCCTCATATATAATACCGACCTACTGTGAAAATTATCTCAGATGTTATATTTTAAACATAATAATTACTATGTTCTGCAATGATTATGTTATATATACACAACTTATGTATTCTAATGTAATTATTTTATATAATTTTTCATGCATTGCGGAAAATATAATTTTAAAAAAAAGGACTAACCTAGACGGGATTCGAACTCTCAACCTTAAGATTTGAAATCCGACAGCTTACCAATGAGCTAACGCAAGGACTTCTAGAACTGTGCTTCTAGCGATGTATAACGGATCTCAAGATAATTATGACATTCATATCCATTACAAACGCTGTTTCTGTTCTAATTTGACTTTTATTTTAGTACTCAGGCGATAATTATGTTCTATTTCTTAACTTTGAGCATTCTTTTACATATGGAAAGATTCTTTAACGTATTTAAATGTTCCATTACGTATGGAGAGCTAAATGACAAACAAGCATGTGCTGACATTAAAAAAAAAAAAAAAGGTTTCGAAATATTGTATCATTAAGTATTTCAATCAATGTTGCTTTTTTAAACACTTGGTAACAAGTCTTATTATATTTAAAAGAAGAAAAACAAATCTGAAAACCTTTTCCCGATTGCAAAGGCTGGCTTGGAGGTTCGAACCTGGCTTACTTTTTCCCGAAGATACCCGAAGCTGGACTTAGAAAATTTTTGCCTCAAAACACCAATAAAGAATGCGCTCAACCTTTTTGAGAAAAGGTGTACATTTTACAATACACTCACATGGTAACCTCAAAAATTCTTCCAACTCCCAATTCTGCACCGTGGACATACTCACTGTTGGTGAAGGTGTAGGGGATATTCTTCTCTTTTATGATCCGCACACAATATATCAAGTGACGGAGTAATTTCTGTTGCGAGCTCACCACCGGTTGGGTTGTTCCCAATAAAGACATCAATACATCCAAGTTGGCTGGGGTAACTTCTGTTTGCAGTGGCGGAGGTTGGGATGAAAACTCTGTCTCCTGCAAAGATGACGAATCTGTAAAATCACTTTCACTTCTTGTACTAAGATCCAAAGGTTTCAGAGAATCCATGGTTTAAAACCACTCTATAGCTCCTTTCCCCTAGAAACACCGCTATATTTCAACAGCAAAAATTCACGAAAATAGGTTTTATTCTCCAGTGTTTTTATTGATTAGATCAGTTTCTATTTCTTTCAGCACCTAGAGCAGAAAAAATCCAATTAGTTACTTATCGTAACACGACTTTTCAAATTACAAAAACAGAATATCATTTTCAAAAATAGCACTACCGTTGCCAACAATATTGGCTTTGCATATCAGACACACAAGTTCGAATCCCAGTGCGGATTCTGCTGACTTCCTGTTCAATATAAATTTGTTCCCACACAGTAAAGTTTACAACATTTATAAAAGGATTAGAGTTCGGTTTTTTAGGTAAAAACCCCTGGTTCAATCCCGGTACGTTTTATCTTAACATATAATTTATATATACCAGTTACACGTCTTACACAATTCATAGCTACATTTAAGTAACAAAACCTGCTAAGCAAAAGGTTTATCGTACGGTTTTTCATGCAGGAGAGGCCTGCTTCGGTTCCCGGTAAACCTGTTAACTCCCTGTTGAATATAAGTTTGTTCATACACAATAAAATTTATAAAATTTATTAATGAAAACTGCGAATTGCAAGACAAAGGTTTAGCGTAGGTTCTTTACGTGGGAGAATCCTGGTTCGGGTACCGCTGAGTCTCATAACTTACTGTCCAATACAAGTTTGTTCTTATACAGGAATGTCTATACCATTTATAATTACTTGTAACTGTAAAGTCCAGAGTTCAAGTGTAAAAAACAATTAGCGTACCGTTCTACACGTTAGAAAGGATTGGTTCGACTTCCGGCAGTGTCATGGCTCGCTACCCAGTATACGTTTCTTCTTAACATATAATTTATATATACCAGTTATAGGTCTTACACAATTCATAGCTACATATAAGTAACAAACCTGCTTAGCATTAGGTTTATCGTACGCTTCCACGTGGTGGAGCCCTCGTTTGATTCCCGGCGCGGATTCTGCTGATTTCCTGTTCAATATAAGTTTGTTCATACATAGTTAAGTTTATAACATTTATGAGTGAAAACTCCGCACTGCAGGCAAAAGATTTACCGTACGGTTCTCCACGTGGGAGAATCCTGGTTCGCTTCCTGTTTCAATGAACCATCTTGATTCCCTAGTTAATTAATAATTACGTATAAGTACACCGAATGATGTGGTTTTCAATGTCGGAAAATCTACAATCAATTCCCGGCAAAACAAAAACTTCCTTTCATTTATATTCCCGACAATTACGAGTGTTTTACAAGTATTTAGTTTACAATGTCACTTCCCATATAAAAAGAAAAAATGAGCTAGTATAAAACTAAGATGGAAATACTACAAAGTTAGTACCTACCAATGTTTTTATTCTAGTGTTTTCTACATCTCGATTTTCTTCTTTCAACACTATACTAGCACTTCTGATCTCGTATAGGCTGTACAGATCATGCAAATCAGTCGGTATTTGTATAACTCTAATAACATTGAGAGCAACCTCGAAACCTCCTGAACCCTCTTTCCCCCATTCCAACAATAATAACCTTGAGAACAACCTCGAAACTTCCAGAACCTTCTGTCTCCCATTCCAATGACCAACATCCGCTGCCGTGTTAAATGTCAGATATATAAATTAAACAATAATTTCTTGTACATGTGTGATGTGCATATTTTATTTCTAAAAGCAAGTTATATCCTGCTTGTCAAATTAGCATTCTACAAGAGACAAAAAGCGAAATATCATTCATTATACGTCCTATTTTATATGTTGAAAAAAATGAGAAAGGGCTTTAAAGAATATGAGATGAAAATAAATGTTAGAAAGACAAAAGTCATGGTGATTGGAACGAAGGGGTATGTGTCAAATATAAAAGTAGGAAAGGAGAAAATAATACAAATGAATAGTTTTCGATATCTGGGTAGTATTTTTAGTAATAACATGAAGTGCGAACGTGAAATAAAAGCAAGGATAGGAATGGCGAAAGAAGCCTTTAAGAGGAGGAAAGGTCTGTTTTGTGGGACCTTGAATAAAGAGTTGAGAAAAAGACCCTTAAAATGCTTCGTGAGGAGTGTTGTACTGTATGGGGCGGAAACGAGGACATTACGTAAAGGTGACGAAAATCGACTGGATGCCTTTGAAATGTAGGTGTGGAGAAGAATGGAAAGAATTAGTTGGGTCGAGCGGAAAACGAATGGGAGTGTGTTAGAAATGGTGGGTGAGAAAAGAAAACTTTTAGATGTTATTAGGAAGAGGAAGAGAAACTGGTTGGGACATTGCCTAAAAAGAGATTGTAGCATGGGGGATGTCCTTGAGGGTGTGGTAGCGGGAAAGAGAAAGAGGGAGCGAGACTGCAATTAATGGATGATATTAAAACGGAAAGATCATACGCGAAGACGAAGAGGTTAGCGGAGGGCCGTGGAGCATGGAAGCTTCTCAGCTGCGGCAAGTGACCTGCAAATACTGCTCTCAATGGGTCGGGTCGGGTCGGGTTGAAGAACAACCCGACCCGAATTGACTGCCCCGACCCGACCCGTGATCCGAACTGATTGACCTCCCCGACAACCTGATCCGAGCGAACCCGTTTGACCCGACCTGAGCTGACCCGACAACCCGACCCGAGTAGCCTGACCCGACAATCCGACTGACCCGATCCGAGTCAGGTCGGGTCGGGTCAACCCGACCCGTTTGAGAGCACTATGATCACGACACTGCGTGAACGCCAAAATGCACTCCCATTGGGAATTAAACCAGGACCACGTGACGGATTTTATATAACCGAGACAGGCCTCTATAAATCGACACGACACTTAGGTCAATCTCGAAAGTCTCGGTCTCGTCTCGAATATTGATAAAAATTAACATTGCCTTCACTCAAAATTTCTTCCGTCGCAGTGTTAGGTAATATGGGAACGGTTGACTGATGTACAGTCCTGTATTTTGGGGGTAGCTATCAGACTCAAGCCTCTCCCGAAATAAATTTGTGATCATTTTTTCGCACTGCATGTATAGCACAAATGCTTCCTACCCGTTCCTCAAACCTCTCCCAAAACAAAATCCACTGCTGATGTAGTCTTTTCTCTCTGTATCTATCTATCTATCGATATATATATATAGATAGATAGATATAGATATAGATATAGATATAGATATAGATATAGATATAGATATAGATATAGATATAGATATCGGGTGATTCAATAAGAACGTACCAGGCCTATATCGCAGTTCACACTGCACGTAGAGCCTTCAAACAAAAAATTGCATTACCAAATCGTATGTGTGGAATGCAATAAAACTAGTAGCGAGACCAGTGGCGTCACGCGAATACTTCCAACGGGGGCAACTTCAAAATTTGCAATGGAAAATGGTATAACTGATGGAATCGTTCGAAAGGATATTAAATGTCATGCAACTTTTAGAGGACAAACTTTGTCATATCTTTTCCCATTTAGCCGCTAGAGACGTTGTTGCAGACTTGTATCTGACTACTCGTAACAGGCCTTTATCTCGGCTAATAATGCACATAGAGCCGTCAAACAAACGATTGAGCTACCAAATCGTATGTGTAGAATGTAATAGAAATAGTAGCGACACCAATGGCGTATCGCGAATATCTCCAACGGGGGTCATCTGCAAAATTTTATATGGGAACATGGGTTGGTTGTGCCTCCATTCAAACAAGCGCACAATGGGAGAAACGTCGAGAGAAAACACCCTCGCACCATCTGACTTTCACCTAGTAATGCGACCGTGTTCCTGCCAACGAGGAAGAAATATGTCAAGGTTTGAAGGAATCGTCAACTACCTCTGTAAAAACTGTTGCAGAAGTACCGCAGGATACTGATACATGGATATTTGGATAGGACACATACTAGTTCTTGGGTGAAGTCTTGACCCGAATACGGTAGATCCCATAGTATTGAAGCTATGGACCATTAAAGTTCTTTTGTTTCATGTTTTCGGCAACCTGTAATTCCCAAAGGAAGTACCCAGGATGGTTTATACTTTTGTCTTATCTTGGGTCAGGAAATATATATATACCGGCGCGGATCGAAGGCTATAGCCCCCCCCTTGAGGGTATATATGCATATCTCTCTCTCTCTGTATACATATATATATATATATATATATATATATATATATATATATATATATATATATATATATATATATATATATATATATATATATATAGGGGAAGATGCTGTACCTTGGGACACTTTTATAAAAATCTCCAATTTCTCAGTAAATATTAGTCCAATCAGGTACCTGAAAGCCTGGTAGAGTGCAATAGTCCTTTGAGCATTTATTTAGAAAGAGTAGAAGTTTGCTTTTCTTAGGTTCTTACTGCAATACTCTGTTTTCTAAGACACTGCTAAGTGTCCCAAGGTACATAGGGGTGATGTACAACTGTGAGCAAAATAAATGACGCGTCTCTTTATTTTGAAGTTTTTTGAAAATATCTCCGTTTTCTTTATATGTTCGAAATTTCGGAAGGTTTCCCCAGCAGGAAGCGTTAATAACAAACCCGTTTTTAATATTTGTGTTAGATATTAGCTTAAAATAAATAAATTAGAAGCAAAAAACATTAAATCGACCGAAATTACGAGAATAACCAACTCTGCTAATGTGGGAAATTTTCAAGAACGCGAAGGAATTCTGCAGTTCAACACGAAGCAGCGACATCTATGTCATTGAGAGAAATGTGGGTTAGATCTACAAACGAAACTTTTAACGAAACATTTCTAATATGTCTTATTACATGCATTACCTACGAACTCCAAACATATGAATCTATACTAAGTATCAACGTATAGATAGACCAAAAAGCGGAAATTACATATGGAAAAGGACGAATTGGCAGCACGATCGTAATGAAATATCGTCTTTACTGTAGAATAGGTTTAGTTGACTTAAGAAAGCAATTAACTCAGTTAGTTAAAGCAACAAGTCTGTCTGCCGGCGTTAGTGGTTCGAATCTCATAAAAATGCGATTTTCATTTTTATTACTATGGTTATTTTATTTATTTTTATGTGGGAAAGAATCAAATTGTAACATATGTGTAAAACTCATGACGATACCAAAAAAAGAAAAAGTGTCGTTATCGCACTTGCATTAATGTCCCTAATTTTTGTTTGCAAACAGTTACGTAATTATTTCCCCTATGCTCACTGCTCACTACATGCTCACTGGTGCATAACGAATATTTTCCAGTAAATGTTAATTCTAATTTGGAGAATTTTATAAAGTTTCACAATGTTTATCACTAGATAGTCTTCTATCTACATTTTTTGGACACTTTGATAACAGATTTCCCTATTAAATGTTTAATTTTCCTTATATATATTTAATTCCGGAAAAGTTTCACAATGTATTTGTTTTAAATTGAAATTGTTTTGAATTTTCCACATGAGGTAAGTATCCACAAGGAGGAGAACTCAAGTAATTGATATTCTACGTAAAAGCAACCAGTTGTAGAATGATGATGCTTCTTACCTTCAGCACATAATCTTTACGTTAGAGAGTCAGATGGAGAAAAACCTGTGTTTTCCTCCCCTATGACCACTCATCTTAAAGCTCTACATGTTACATAATTTCGGCTCTCCAAAGACATTCATATTTAATAATAATAATAATAATAATAATAATAATAATAATAATAATAATAATAATAATAATAATAATAATAATAATAATAATAATAATAATAATAATCCAGAATATGCCACCCTTACATAATGTAGTAACCTTAGACATCTTAGTTTAAAGTGCTTTCTTTAGTACTAATTTGAGCAATCACGTAACAAAATTTTAAATGTAGGAGGGACACGACGTTTTATTTTGCCCCTCTATTTTCAGCACCCTCCCAAAAGAAAGTGTTTAATTTCTGACAAGCAGGGCAGACAAAATGAATAAGAAATATATTTAGAGCATCCTTTCTTCCGTGAGTGGAATAGCACGTAGCATTTTTTATTCTACCGAAGATGACTTTAGGCGGTTATGGTTAGGTAACAAAAGAAATACGTAATATATTTATAGCGCAACTTGGCTGTAATATTACCGCTTCTTTATTTGTTCGAGAGCGCCCTACACAACCAAGGGTGAGAAAAAGAATAGGAAAAGTGTCTAAAGATTAGAAAACACTTTATATCTTGTCAGAAGCATGGCGGTGTATACACAGCATTGCTTTCGTTAACAAGTGTTTCACCCTTGAGTTGCTTATAAAATTAGGCAGAATAATCTTTTCTCGATCGTTGCTCTAGAAGATTTGTCCAGGATGGTTTGCTGTCGGGCTAATAACGATGAGTATGTTTATTTACATCACCGTTAAAGAAATAGCAAACTTTCTGAAATGAACTTACTTAGGAAACATCAGATTCTCCTTATACTTTGCCAGAGCCCATTCTGAAATATAGCATCTGGTGTTCTGGATGAAAGTTGTATGGGACTATTAGAAAAATATATATTCCTGTTTCCACGCTGATGGTAGAATTTCTGAAACAGTTATTGAATTACGTTCGAAGCATTGGCGTAAATAGCGCACCCACAACTCTGTGGCGTGGAGACCGCACAAGCTGCAAAGCCAAAAAATATATAGAAAGTACGCAAGGGCGGACCGGGCCAAATTTTCACCTGGGCAAAGTGACTTTTTGGCGCCCTCCACCCTAGTACTAGCCGATATTTTACATTTTATCATAGTGTTCATAATAGTTTAAACCCATGTTTCAAAAAGACATTCATTGCCTAGGAAAACTTCACAAAGAATATGGCCTGCTATAAACAATACGAACACCGCCCCCAGCTTGGTCTAGTGGCTATCACGCCTGCCTTCTGTAGTCCCGGGTCCAATTCCCGGTGGGTTACTGTTGAACGATAAACGTGGTTCGGATTTCACTATAGTCAGTATCCACATCTCCTTTAGCCATTAAGGCATAACCGTGGATCTCTCCCCCTCCACTCTTTATTCTACATGCCATCTCTCCATTTGTCGGTACAGTCCCCTTAGTGCTATGAAACTCTCTTCTTCCATGGTGAAATGGAAAAAGATTATGTAATTACCGCTACTTTACAAGAATATAAACCAAAAAAGTCAGTAGGAAACACATTATAAAACTTACCTTTTGAGGCTCGTTCCAGCGCCCCTCTGACTCTGTCGTCCCTAGTAGTCGCCCGGGTTTCCCGGCCCTTGGGTCGTCCCTGAAAGTATAGACGCATAACTAAGGGCTACGGACGAGAGGTTAACCTTCATGTTATGCCACTGGTTTGATGTGTTTGAAGTGTTCAGTAACTCATCGGTTAGTGAAATAATTTCGACGGTTACTGATATTTGAAGTTAAGCTAAGACAAAGTTACCTAACGAAATACATTTGATATCGCGATGTCACAATTTGATTTTTCCTCACATAAAAAAGAGAAAAACAATAGTAATAAAAACCCTTACTTGTATTAGGATCGAACTAACAACCTAATTCGTACAGACTAGTTTCTCTTACCAGCTGAGTTTCAATTTCTTACGCGAAAGAAGTCTGTTATATACGAGGCATGCTTTTCATTATGATCGTGCTTTAATTTATTTTTTGGATATGTAATTTCCACTGTTTGCTTTATCTATATAAATAAATGTATAGATTCATATATTGAGAGTCTTTGGGTAATGTGTGTAATGATTTCGCGACAAATATACTTGCTTAAATGTATTGTATGCTATGATTTGCCCTGATTGTCTGTTCATATGGTGGTTGGAAAACACACGTCAAAACTGTTCGAAGTACGATCACGGCTTAAGAACAGGGACTGAACTGACTTATCACTCGATTGACCTTGAGGGCAAAAAACACCGAAGGGTGGCTATAAACGAAAGTTCAGCATGCATTTCTGTGGAGCTCTGTTCAGTACCACGGTTCTCCGGCAAACACGTTTGTTCTTAGGAGTAATATTTTACAAACTTAACCTTTCGATAGACATCAATGGCAGAGAACCAAAGGGAAGGAATTCTTGCCCTTTTTAAGGTGGGGTACCACCATGTGCAATAAAAATGTCGCGTCTCCTTGAAGTTATACTTTATCGAAAATAACTCGTTTTCCTTTATATATTCGAAGTTTCTGAGGGTTTCAAAATGAGGAAACATTACTGACAAACAAAGACGCATTTAAAGGTGGGTTCAGGGGGTCCGGACCCCCTCTAAAGTCCCAGCTTTTCTGTAAATTTAACCTAATTTTGGGGGCTATTTTTAAAAATTTTATTATAATTTATCCTAATATTGAAGTCGGACCCCCTAGATAGCTTTGGACCCCTCCCGAAATAAATTCCTGCGTACGTGCCTGCTGACAAATACATTTTCAATATATTCGTTAAATAATAAAGTAAAATAACTAAATTAGGAGCAAAAAGCTTCAACACGGTCTAACTTTTGTCCACTGCCAATATTGTTAGAAGGGATATTAATAGCAAAAACTCCTAGTCAATGCTGAACCTTGGAACTTCATCCCGAACACAAGCATATTTTCGAAACACACTAAGGCCTAGCCAGAAGGCATTGTAAGTGAGTTACGTTTGGCAACATCGCACGGAAACAAATGAATGCTGAATTGCATTCTAACCCGTTCCTACTACTATTATTGCTACTACTACTTTTACTACTAACTTTTGCTATGGATCTGTATAGTACAAGGGCAAACTTAATTTAATGAAAATTTTAAAAAATAATTGTTAAATCACTTTTTGAATATTATTTTTAATCTTTTTTAACGAAAGAAGTGTTATAAACTTTTATAAAATAATAAAAATAATTCTCCTTAGGCAGGGTTTGAACCCACGCCAAAATCAACCTTTCTTACTAGCATCTTGCGCTAGCTTACTCAGCTACAAGAGCCGACAGCACTACGCGTTTACTTTGGGCTATATCTACGTCATGACTCATGATGTCACCAACGATATAGACGTCATTATTTTTCCTACATTGCAGAGTCCCCCGAGATTTGATCATTGTCTACTCGGACTGAAATTGTCATTTGGAACAAACACTTTAATATGAAGCAAAAATTCCTTTAAAATAGACGAAAATTTTGAAAGTTTTAAGAATTTAATATTTTTGCCTTTTCCCATAAGGGGGTCACAGCCTATACACCGAAGAGCCCCCCGAGATTTGATCATTGACCACTCGGACTGAAATTCTCATTTGGAATCAAAACTTTAATATGAAGTAAAAAATTAAACTTTTACATCAATTTGAACTGACTGGGTTCCGGTTAACCACACTATTATGTTTAGTTTAGTTAGGTGGTAATTTGTGACAGCTTCACATCATCAAAATAATCCTTCATTTCACCGCATCCCCCCAGGAGTCCGTGCCGGATCGGCCACTAGAATCAATAGACACTTTTCCTATTCTTTTTGTCACCCTTGTTTGTGTAGGAGCTCCCTCGAACAAATAAAGAAGCGGTAATATTACAATCAAATGCGCTATGTATTAGGTTTCTCTTTAGTTACCTACCCCTAACCGTACAGGGCCATCTTCGGTAGAATAAAAAATGCTACGTGATATTCCAATCATGAAGGGGGAGAGGATGTTATAAATATACTTCTTATTCATTTTGTCTCCCTGCTTATCAGAAATTACGTAACGTTGTCCCTGTTTGTCAGTGACGTTGTTCTTGTCTGTTGGGAGGATACTGAAATGAGAGGGGCAAAAAAACGTCGTGCCGCCTCCCACATGGTTGCTCAAATTATTACTAAAGAAAGCATTTTGAACTAAGATGTCTAAGGTTACTACATTAGGTAAGGATGGCATAATCAGGATTATTATTATTATTATTATTATTATTATTATTATTATTATTATTATTATTATTATTATTATTATTATGTGAATGTCTTTGGAGCACCGAAGTTGTGTAAGACGAACCATGGTATGTAGAGGTTTAAGATGGGAGGTCATAGGGGAGGAAAAACCAGGATTTTTCTCCATCTGACTCTCTAACGTAAAGATTATGTGCTGAAGGTAAGAAGCATCATCATTCTACATTAGGTTGCTTTTACGTAGAATATCAGCTATTTCACTTCTCCTCCTTCGGGCTACTTACCACATGTGGTAAATTCAAAACAATTTCAATTTAAAACAAATACATTGTGAAACTTTTCCGTAATTAAACATCTAGGGAAAATTAAACATTTAATAGGGAAATCTGTTATCAAAATGTCCCAACAAGTAGATAGAGGATTATTTAATGACAAACATTGTGAAGCTTTATAAAATTCTCCAAATTAGAATTCACGTTTACTGGAAAACATTCGTTATACACCAGCGAGCATATTGTGAGCAGTGAGCACAGGGAAAATAATTACGAAACTGTTTGCAAAAAAAAATTAGTGACACTAATGCAAGTGCTACGACATTTTTTTCTTTTTTGATATCGTCATGAATTTTACACATATGTTACAATTTGATTTTTTCCCACATAAAAAATAAATAAAATAACCATGGTAATAAAACTGGCAATTGCAATTCTATGGGGTTCGAACCAGCTACCTGGAGTTTACACGCTTGTTGCTTTAACTAACTGAGCTATTAGTTTTCTTACGTCTACTAAACCTGTTCCACGGTAAAAATGATTTTTCATTACGATCGTGCTACCAATTCGTCCTTTTCCATAGGTAATTTCCACTTTTTGCTCTATCTATACGTTAATACTTGACATAGATTCATATATTTGGAGTTTGCAGATAATGCACATAATAAGACATATTAGAAATATTTCGTTAAAAGTTTCGTTTGTAGATCTAATCCAAACTTCTCTCAATGACTTAGGTGTCGTTACTTCGTGTTCAACTGCAGAATTCCCTCGCGTTCTTGAAAATTTCCCGCTTTTGCAAAGTTGCTTATTCTCGTAATTTCGGTCGATTTAATGTTTTTGCTTCTAATTTATTTATTTTAAGCTAATATCTAACACAAATATTAAAAACGGGTTTGTTACTAACGTTTGCTGCTGGGGAAACCTTCCGAAATTTTGAACATATATTGAAAACGGAGATATTTTCAAAAAACTTCAAAATAAAGAGATGCGTCATTTATTTTGCTCATAGTAGTACCTTGAAACAGGTGATGATGTACCTCGGGACACTTGGAAACATGAAGTTGAACTAAGTATAAGTGGTTTCATTTCTTTTAAATATTAAACGTATACTAAAATTAAAGTGTAAGGACAATAAAATTGAGACTCTGAAACGCATTTATTGTATTTATTTATCTGATAATACAAATTAAAGATAGATTATTATTTATCTATCGAGTGGTATGAAACCTAACACTTATATCTTATTTATGCAGTAGTATAAAAGAACTCTGTTCCACCAATAGTTAAGAAAGTGAGAATACTTGTGTATAAAGGGAGAAACAAAACCTACAAAACATATATTGAAATATTTAAGCATTTACAGAGAATATCAGACTACGATCTCTCTCCATGAAAAGTCTATACTTCACAAATTTTATACTTGCATAAAAACTCCCTAATTAAGATCATATCCTTCAAACGAAACAGGAAACACATAGTATTTTAACTTTCGAAATGATGAACCTTGAAGTTCCTTTGGATGAGGTAGTTTTACTTTGATGTCTTCAACAGGAAGATAAAATTCCTCAGAATCTTCCAAGAATGTGAAACAAGTAGCACCAATTTTCTTTGCCTTCGTCAAATACTTAACATTGTATGCGAAGTCACTCATTTTGCACATATTTTCTTAACATAATGCTTGATAGACTTCTTTTCCCGGACTACGATAAGAACAAAATCATTCTTCTCTGTGTTTTCATCTTCCAGGTTGTTTTCCAGTTGACTTACTAAAATTTCGTTTCGTAAATCCTCTAACTCGTCTACTGAATCATCAGTTACCAGTTCTACTAATTCAAGGTCTTCCGAATCTGAATCTTCCTCCCAAGCTTTTCTTCGTGTTGTTCTAAATTCTCCTCTCGTTCGTGTAAGTGAACCATCACGTTTTCTTCTTCTTGTCGCATTTATTTTCCTTTCTTCAATTTCTTTTATTCTGGTGTGTCAGTTAACACCCGAGTTCTGCCCATCACCCGCCTAACTTTCCGCTTGGTAGATGAAAATAATCTACAGTTAGGGTGTGGTCTTATTTCTTCCGGTGATAGGGATGCAGTTCTTGTTTGAGGTTGCCTGGACGGAGAAGAAACACTCGCACAATTTGACACATTTGTTAAGGAAGGGCTTGGAACACGTTGGACAACCACACACGAAGAGGTTTCTTTGGAAAAAATATTAGAATCGGCACAAGCAGTTTCAAAGATAGAATGTTCTGATGTAGCTGTATCAGTTGAACAACCAGCTTGATCAAATGGAGAGTTGTTGCTTGAGATTGGTGGAGTTGATTCTACAAACGGGTTATCTGTGAATATGCCCTCATTCAGAGGCACTAATCCGCTAACTTCAAACCCTTTCCTGATATTCCGTGGAGTGAACGCCTTGTCATAAACCTTATCAGCAAGTTCAGCCACATCATATATCGTGCTTCTCTTATATGCAGAGGAAGATGTCCCGGGAGAGGTAGAAGACGGTGATACCATACACTCGGTTGCTACTTTGTTGTAAAAGGTTTTAAACGGTCCAAATACTGTTCTGTCCAAAGGCTGCATTTTGTGTGTTGTGTGTGGGTGGAATGTAATTAATATCACTCCAGCATCTTTTGCTCTAGATATTACAGGAACTGAAAGGTGGATTTCGTGGTTGTCCAGAAAAAAAAAACTGGATTTTCTTTCGTCAGTTTTCATGATCAATAAAGTGATTCAGAAACTTGAGGAAAATATCATCGTTTGACCACCAGATACCCGCAGGTGCTCCAATAGCTCCCGCAGGTGCTCCTTTCATCATTGTCGATTCAACGAAGTTGATCCTGGGAAATACAAATAAGGGTGGAACACTGCTCCCTATAGCATTAACGCATGCGATCATTGTGACGTTGGGCCCTCTTTCACATGATGTGATAGTACCAAGCTGTTTTTCTCCTCTGGGTGAAAGAATTTTGGGTGGGTTGTGTACAGTTGAGAGTCCTGTCTCATCAACGTTGTAGATTCTACTAGGGGAAAACTTCCTATGTTGCAAAACTCCTTTGTAAATGGCGAAGAACGTCTTGAGATTTTCTCTTGTAAACGATAGCGATTTACCAACTTGTTGGTTCTGGTTTGCGCAGCGATATTTCAGTAGAATACCTCTCTCGAAAGCATCGCAGCCAACCTTCACCAGCTTCTTTATTTTCTTCCCATTCGGTCGGATATTTCTTATTGTTGCATTTCGCAAATTGAAATGCTAATTTCTTCATTGCTTCTCTCGTTAAGCCATACTGCAACCGAGCACTTAACTTTAAGTACTCCACTAACTCTAATTCTTCATCCGCAGCAAAAACTTTCTTGCAGTCATACCTGGGTTGGTATACGAACTTCTTCAGCCCTACAGCATTGGACACTTGGACGTGGCGGAAAACGGATGTCTTCGGAACGTCATATCTTTTGGCAGCAGCTCTTACTAAATCATCTACTGAACTTTGGTTAATCTTACAGTTTACAGAAGAAAACACCATAAATTATAAGTATACTACAAAATAAGAAAAAACAATGAATTTAGTAATAATATTTAAAAGGTTTATCTTCAGAAAATACCAACCTGAATTTGTCAAAAATCGTTCTTCTTCCTCTGTTCGTGCACAACAAATCACATACACAAACTTTCTATGTAAGAAATGGCGCATCTCAAGAGCAGTGTTACCAGCACCAAGACAAACATAAATCTTTCTTAATGTATAAAATATCTCAAACGTCTCAAGGCACATTGTGTCCCAAGGTACAGCATGTTCCCCTATATATATATATATATATATATATATATATATATATATATATATATATATATATATATATATATCGAGAGAGAGAGAGATAATATAAATAAAATAGAGTTTGTGTGTTCCTGTCCGTCTGTCTGTATGAGCTCTGGGAATAGAAGAGTGGACCGAGAGTTGTCAAATTTCGGTCACGGATACCTTGATCCAGGCCCCAGACCAAAACGTAGTGTTTTTTATTCAAACAGGAGAGTCTCAGGGGGGGTCACTTCCAAATTCACCAAATTTGGCTGTTGGCAGGGCTACCGAGACATGTAAAAATATTAAAAACTGATAGATATTAGTGTCATAACCATATTTTCGTGACTACTGAGATCAATGCTGACACTTGCAGTAGCGATGACTTCAAATTCAGCTAACATTGTATATGGGCCTGGGGGTCACCGGGGGGATACCGAGACATGTAAAAAAAAATCCAAAATGACATAGGCCTATATTTGTGTCAATTCCATAGTTTTCGCGGTCGCTGAGATCAATAGTGACATTTCCATTAAGGATGGCTTTCAAATTCAGCTACCATTGTATGCGGCCCGGGGAGCGCTTGCGGTGTGGTTACCGGTAAGTAGTAGAAAATGACCGATATTAGCGTCGAATTCATAGTTTTCTCGGTCGCTGAGATCAATGGTGATAATTCCATTAGCGATGACATTCAAACTCGGCTACAATTACACCGTGTGCGTGGGTTTTCGGGGTTCTCCCCTTTCCTCCCACTTTCTTCATTCCACCATTTCATTCCTCACCCATCATCACCGTCTCCTTTAACCTAACCGGACTAACCGTGGGACGTAAAACTCAAAGATTTCATTTCAGATTTTTCGGCTAACATTGTATGCAACCCGGGGGGCCCCTAACAGCACAATTACATAGCAGGCATATGCCTATTATGTTTCCTCAGGAACATGGGAATGTGTCCAGTAGACCACCCTATGTGCCTTATGTACCTCTGAGGGAGAAATCACATGGATGGCAAATGATAGTCACAGTACATGTCCGTCCCTAGGCACATGCCTGACATGTAACTGGGGAACGTGCCTATGTTCTAGGTATGCTCCCCATGCCGTAAGCATCAATGAACCACAAAATTACTCCCGCAAAATATGTTAAATCGCCTATATGCGTAATGTGTTTACATTAAGGAAAGTCTAAAAAACACTTTAAAAAGGTAAAAAAATGTATCCCAGGGTGGACGTGAACCACCAACCTTTGGATTACTAGCCGCGTGCTCTTCCGACTTAGCCATGGAAGTGATGAAAAGGACGTCGCTTGTACAAGAATAAATTGTTGAGGTCTTTTGAATTTGGCTAATCAGAGTGTTCCTTTAAACTGCGTATATTCGACGATAACCGTTTGGGACCAGATAAAAACTGCTCCCCATGTAATTTTATAACAAAATGATGACTGTCTATTTATTTTATTTCAGCGTTCTTACATATTCACTTTCAAATGATCGGCGAAGTTGCCATCTAATAAAGTTGATGCGTTTGTTGCTTCCAGTACGCAATCGCTTGAAAAAGAAGTAACAAATGCATCAAATGTGGGAGATAAATTTAGAATATCTAAATGGCGCATGCCTAGCACATCTTGTGCTGTTAGGGTATCTGAAATAGTATGTACATAAAGGACTGCCTAGAATATGACAGATATATGTCCCAAGTGACGACATAGAAACAAATGACTGTTAGAGTGCGAAACTGAGCCAGGTATATAAATGCTTTATTTGTGGTACATAGTTGCAAATATCAATTAGGTGTAACAAGTACCTAAAACTGTAAGTTGCTGAAGTACATACTTAGTACATGAATATCATATGTGCCAAGTGTCGGGTACCTAAAAAGTAGCTAGGATACCTAAATGGCACATGCCTAGCTAATCTTGTGGTGTTAGGGGCACTTGCTGGGTGGTGATACGTAAAAGTAGTAGAATGACCGATATTAGTGTCGAATTCATAGTTTTCGTGGTCACTGAGATCAATGGTAATTCTCTCACAAGCGTTGAGTTCCAAATACAGCCCCCATCGGCTGGGAAGCAAGGGGTCTCAGGGGACGTTTACCGGGACATGTAAAAGTAGTATTGACTGATATTAGTGTCAAATTCAGTTTTCGCAGTAACTGAGGTTAATGATGAAACTCGGATCGCATTAACTTCCAAATTCATGTCATTTGGCTTTGGGGCGGAGGTCACCGAAATAATACCGAGAAATGTAAAAATAATCCAAAATGACCGATATTATTGTCAAATTCATACTTTTGGCTGTCACTAAGGTGAATGGTGATACTTCCACAGGCGTTGACTTTCAAATACAGCCCCCATCGGCTGGGAACCAGAGGGTCTCAGGGGGTGTTTACTAGGATATGTAACAGTAGTAACATGGCCAATATCTTTTTCTTCCGTTGTTTTGTTTGTTTGCATAGATATTTTATCTGACCCGTGCAAAGAATGGGTATTTCAGCTAGTGTATATATAGACCCTAGTGATACTGTACTTCCATAGTACAATTCGTTTTCCAGACACGAGTCGTTGACACATTGACATTTTGATCGGCCATATTGGGTTCAATACATCAACGTCTGCGAAGTTTCAAACCTATAGATGTGTAGTGTTCATATATATATCAATCTGCAAAACATTAAGACAATCTGCTCATGGTAAGTGGATGAGAGATTGCTTGCAAAAGTCGATTGGTATGACCTTCGGGCGGCCATATTGGATTTATCCTTTGCTGTCGGCCCGACATATTTCACCAGTATTCCTTCATGGCCCTCCTCTATCTAAATATATGCGCAGTTTCCGTATCCCCAATTCTTGGGAGAGAACCTTTACTTGTTAGGCCTGGTATACACTTTAGATTAAAACCGTGCTTAATTAAAAGTTGTAATTACACCCTAATTACATTTCACTTGTTTTAGTTTGACCATCGACCGCCTCAAACTCGATCCATACCATTTAGCTACAATGAAAAAAGCCAAGTCCCTGCTTTCTGTTGGGAACGCCGTGACAAGACGGTGATGTCAATTGTAATATTGGGTGTAACACCCTTATTTCATGTGGCTACGTACGCCAGTAAGTGAGAGCACCAATTACTCCTATGAAAACAGTAAGCATCACTCTTACTTCACTATGTCGCCATAGGAAATGAGGGTGTTTCACCCAGTAATACGATTGACACCACTGTCTTGTCATGGTGTTCCCAACAGAAAGCATATTATCCTCGTTTTCTCGTGAAATCAGGAATTGGCCTTTTTTCAGTGTATGTGCAATTATTCAAAGACTTATAGTTAGTAATACGCATTGTGTTGATTTTTGAGTTGGCTTGTTTTAGTTTAACGTTATGCTAGGGTGGTTAAGGAGACGTGGAGCTACTGACTACAGTAAAACCACTTCGGTCGTTCAACTTTACCCACACCGGGAATCGAACTTGGGACCACGCGAATTGTAATCAAGCGTGCTGTAGTCTGCTTATGTCTCTGCGTGACATCATTGAAATTCTATGGTTAATCAGAACAAAAAAAATAAAATAAAGTAAAAAATAAATAAATAAAATAAATACATCAATAAATATAAACAATTTTTAAATTTTTTTTTATACTTCACATGAACTATCTACTGCGAAGAGTAGTACGAAGAGTAAAACTAGATATTTCCAAAAGGAAACAAATTATTGTTTTGTCCTACTTAGATGAGTAACAAAAAATCCGTGGGCCCCCTGAGTCCGTGGGCAAGCTGATTTCGTCGCCACCGAGGGGCGACATTTTTCCTAGCGTACAAAGAGATAGATCTGCGGTATCCATGAAAATTTATTTAAATTATAGCACTAAATTCTTCAATTTCTAAGGTATTGTCCTTTCTTTAGTTCTCAGAGTAGAAATTTTGTAAGCCTGACTGGAATTTTCGACTCACTTATGGGTGAGAACCCCGGGACACTGTCCCAGTTGTTCCTGCCTAGTTACGGCTCTGGATATATGTTTATGTAATGCATTACGACCTTATGAACTTGTATAAGAAACAGAATGTACTTAAATTGAGACGCGAACTATGCGAAGTATCGGACTTTGAATCTAACTTGTTTGGTGATCCAAGCCAAGACCACACATAGCAAAGGTGAGTGCCTTAGCTCCCACCACAATGTTCAGGAAGTTCGTGTTATAAAGTGTAAATTAAACACGAAGATGTGAAACGCTAATAAAGCATTTGATCAATTAGAAACAAAATATATTGTAGAAATAATTTACCGTAATTGTTAAGATCATGAATGTTATATTCTTTTTTTAAAATGACAACCAAAACAGAATATATTGGATAATAAATGAGATATTATAAAATTTCAATTTCGGTCCGATTTAATACATTCGTACTGGTGTGTTGCGTTATCCGTTAGGAGGTATTATTGATCAATTCTGATTCAAAGGAAGGAAATAAACTACTATATAGTACTGGAGTTAATTTAATAGAGTTTAATTGTATGGGTAGTACTGAGGTTATATGAGACAAAATCTATTCCTAAATAGTGAAATATGGGTTACTACTATGGTTTTATCCCAGATATGATATACCCACTGATGATTGAACCTGAAACACATTCATGGAAAGCATTAGCTCTAGCAAATTAACTATGAAGAGGTACAGCGTACCGTAATTGTCAAGAATGAAGTCAAAAAATAAGAAGTGGAAACGACAGACTGTACGATAATGATACTTTCACAATTTTAATTTCACACTATTTATTTCTAGTCTTTCGAGACTTTGGAGACGAGACCGAGACCGAGATTTGGTCCTCGAGACCGAGACCGAGATCGAAAGAAGCATCTGTTGACCGAGACGAGACCGAGACCGCGATTTTTGACTCGAGACGAGACCGAGCCGAGATTGCTGTTTATCAACTGAGAGGAGACCGAGACTGTACAAGTCTCGTCTCGTCTCGTCTCGATACCATCCCTAGATATCAATGTCCGACATGGGAGAAATTTATTTATTTTCTTGCTTTAGTTCTATGTGACGAAATTTTTCTTCAAGGTCAGAGTTCTCACCTGCTCGGAAGGCAGGGGATCTCGGAAGGCAGTAACAAGAGTCTCTTGTCGGAGACAAAAGGAAACCGTTTAACTACAATGATAAGGGTTGAGGAAACAGGAGAACACCTGTTATTTTTTCCAACCCTTCAACTTTCATTCCAAAATAGGTTCTTATGATTCCGGGACCCGTGCCACTTTAATTTTTCCTTCTCGGTAATTAAAACGTCTTTAACAGTATATATAGTTGCAAGTAAGAAGATACATAATATGAATTTTGTAATTTAAAATTTAAAAATACAGTATGATAATTAATTATAAAGTACTAATTTTATTTCATCATTTTCAGCCCAACAAATGAAATTCAAACAATTTGTACCCTGGGTCTTGGTCATCAATACTGCGTCTTATTCTTTGTCTTGCAGTCAAGTCTTGGTCCTGCATTTCGTAGTCTTGGCGGTCTTTCATGCTATACAAGAGTCAAGAATACTCGCCTCATCGGTACAAATGAAGACAAGAAATGAAGAACTGTGATTTTGATTATGGTTTTTCATACTATACGGAAAGCAAGAAAATACGCTCATCGCTACTTGGTGATCACCAAAACAAGGCCAAGAGCAAGATTACTATGCAATTCGTCTTGAATATCCAATCTTTACCTTGTTCTTGTATCGATATCCTTGGGCTTGGTGAAATAAAATGAAATATTCAGTTTAAGGTCTCTCGATTCTGCACCGAGGCTAAGGGATATGGTGACCATGAGAAATGAATGAAATGGTGGAATGAAGAAATTGGGAGGAAACAGGAGAACTCCGAGAAAACCCACTACACGGCGTTTCTCCACCACACAGCCCACTTAGCACAAGCTGGGATCGAACCATGGACACAATGCACCAGAGATGAATTCTCTACCACTGAGTCACCGCGGCCCTGCTTGGGCTTGGTCGTCCATATCCAATCTTTCTTTTTTCTTTTTTTTTTTTTTTTGCCTGGCTTAAACAACTTCTAGTTTTGTTCTAAATCCAGACTCCATATTGGCGTAGATGTTAATATTACAGTCGGTTGGTAAAAAATCTTCCACATTTATAAATTAAAGTACACACAAGTACAAAAATAAGCATTTACCATAAAAACACTAGCTGCAAGTGTTCAAAATAGATTTATGGCTTCCATAAATTTAATTGAAAATTGCTATTTTTAATTAGGCAGCTCGTGAAAAACAGCAGCTTTCGACTCCAGCCGAGTTTAAACTCAACCTAAACTCAGCTGATCAAAGTGAACTGACCCGACTAACCCGACCCGAGATGACCCGACCCGACCCGAGATGACCAGATTGACCCGACCCGACAACCCGACCCGAGCTCACCCGATTGACCCGACCCGAATAACCCGACCTGATTTGAGCGACAACCCGACCCGAGCGACCCGACTAACCCGGCCCGACTCGTTTGAGAGCACTACCTGCCAATAAAGGCAGAATACCTATTATGATGATGATGAATATTTATGAGTGTTGAAAAGTGTCTCGCAAGGGTGTTAGACTCTACTGAGTACAACCGAGAAGCAATGATTGTGCTGATGGAGCAAGTGTTTCAGAATTAGAAGAAAATATATTTCTTCAGAAGGAAATCGAATGCAAAACGTGTTGTAAAACTGTCCAATGTGCTGCTTTTTAATTTTGCAGAATTGTAATTTTTGCGTAATACTTATCCAGATTTCCTACTAGCATACAAATTTTTATTGACCTTGCCCGTAACTAAGGTAACATATAAAAGAAATGTTTCGAAACTGAAATACATCCTAATGGATAACGCAACACACCAGTACGAATGTATTAAATCGGACCGAAATTGATATTTTATAATATCTCATTTATTATCCAATATGACTGTCATTTTATAAACAGAATATAACATTCATGATCTTATCAAATAGGGTAAATTATTACTACAATATATTTTCTTTCTAATTGATCAAATGCTTTATTAGCGTTTCACATCTTCGTGTTTAATTTATAATTTATAACACGAACTTCCTGAACATTGTGGTGGGAGCTAAGGCACTCACCTTTGCTATGTGTGGTGTTGGCTTGGATCACAAAAAAGTTAATTCAAAGTCCGATATTTCGCATAGTTCGCGTCTCAATTCAAGTACATTCTGTTTCTTATACAAGTACATAAGGTCGTAATGCATTACATAAACATATATCCAGAGCACGTAACTAGGCAGGAACAACTGGGACAGTGTCCCGGGGTTCTCACCCATAAGTGCGTCAAAAATCCCAGTCAGGCTTACAAAATTTCTACTCTGAGAACTAAAGAAAGGACAATACCTTAGAAATTGAAGAATTTAGTGCTATAATTTAAATAAATTTTCATGGATACCGCAGATCTAGGAAAAATGTCGCCCCTCGGTGGCGACGAAATCAGCTTGCTCACGGACTCAGGGGGCCCACGGATTTTTTGTTACTCATCTAAGTAGGACAAAACAATAATTTGTTTCCTTTTGGAAATATCTAGTTTTACTCTTCGTACTACTCTTCGCAGTAGATAGTTCATGTGAAGTATAAAAAAAATTTTAAAAATTGTTTATATTTATTGATGTATTTATTTTATTTATTTATTTTTTTATTTTATTTTATTTTTTTGTTCTGATTAACCATAGAATTTCAATGATGTCACGCAGAGACATAAGCAGACTACAGCACGCTTGATTACAATTCGCGTGGTCCCAAGTTCGATTCCCGGTGTGGGTAAAGTTGAACGACCGAAGTGGTTTTACTGTAGTCAGTAGCTCCACGTCTCCTTTAGCCGCCCTAGCATAACGTTAAACTAAAACAAGCCAACTCAAAAATCAACACAATGCGTATTACTAACTATAAGTCTTTGAATAATTGCACATACACTGAAAAAAGGCCAATTCCTGATTTCACGAGAAAACGAGGATAATATGCTTTCTGTTGGGAACACCATGACAAGACAGTGGTGTCAATCGTATTACTGGGTGAAACACCCTCATTTCCTATGGCGACATAGTGAAGTAAGAGTGATGCTTACTGTTTTCATAGGAGTAATTGGTGCTCTTACTTACTGGCGTACGTAGCCACATGAAATAAGGGTGTTACACCCAATATTACAATTGACATCACCGTCTTGTCACGGCGTTCCCAACAGAAAGCATTTTTTCCTCGTTTTCTCCTTATATCTGGGCTTGGCTTTTTTCAGTGTAGCTAAATGGTATCGATCAAGTTTGAGGCGGTCGATGGTCAAACTAAAACAAGGGAAATGTAATTAGGGTGTAATTAGAACTTTTAATTAAGCACGGTTTTAATCTAAAGTGTATACCAGGCCTAACAAGTAAAGGTTCTCTCCCAAGAATCGGGGATACGGAAACTGCGCATATATTTAGATAGAGGAGGGCCATGAAGGAATACTGGTGAAATATGCCGGGCCGACAGCAAAGGATAAATCCAATATGGCCGCCCGAAGGTCATGCCAATCGACTTTTGCAAGCAATCTCTCATCCACTTACCATGAGCAGATTGTCTTAATGTTTTGCAGATTGATATATGTATGAACACTACACATCTATAGGTTTGAAACTTCGCAGACGTTGATGTATTGAACCCAATATGGCCGATCAAAATGTCAATGTGTCAACGACTCGTGTCTGGAAAACGAATTGTACTATGGAAGTACAGTATCACTAGGGTCTATATATACACTAGCTGAAATACCCATTCTTTGCACGGGTCAGATAAAATATCTATGTAAACAAACAAAACAACGGAAGAGAAAGATATTGGCCATTTTACTACTGTTACATATCCCAGTAAACACCCCCTGAGACCCTCTGGTTCCCAGCCGATGGGGGCTGTATTTGAAAGTCAACGCCTGTGGAAGTATCACCATTCATCTTAGTGACAGCCAAAAGTATGAATTTGACAATAATATCGGTCATTTTGGATTATTTTTACATTTCTCGGTATTATTTCGGTGACCTCCGCCCCAAAGCCAAATGACATGAATTTGGAAGTTAATGCGATCCGAGTTTTATCATTAACCTCAGTTACTGAGAAAACTGAATTTGACACTAATATCAGTCAATACTACTTTTACATGTTCCGGTAAACGTCCCCTGAGACCCCTTGCTTCCCAGCCGATGGGGGCTGTATTTGGAACTCAACGCTTGTGGGATAATTACCATTGATCTCAGTGACCACGGAAACTATGAATTCGACACTAATATAGGTCATTCTACTACTTTTACGTATCACCACCCAGCAAGTGCCCCTAACACCACAAGATTTGCTAGGCATGTGCCATTTAGGTATCCTAGCTACTTTTTAGGTACTCGACACTTGGCACATATGATATTCATATACTAAGTATGTACTTCAGCAACTTACAGTTTTAGGTACTTGTTACACCTAATTGATATTTGCAACTATGTACCACAAATAAAGCATTTATATACCTGGCTCAGTTTCGCACTCTAACAGTCATTTGTTTCTATGTCGTCACTTGGGACATATATTTGTCATATTCCAGGCAGTCCTTTATGTACATACTATTTCAGATACCCTAACAGCACAAGATGTGCTAGGCATGCGCCATTTAGATATTCTAAATTTATCTCCCACATTTGATGCATTTGTTACTTCTTTTTCAAGCGATTGCGTGCTAGAAGCAACAAACGCATCAACTTTTTTAGATGGCAACTTCGCCGATCATTTGAAAGTGAATATGTAAGAACGATGAAATAAAATAAATAGACACTCATCATTTTGTTATAAAATTACATGGGGAGCAGATTTTATCTGGTCCCAAACGGTTATCGTCGAATATACGCAGTTTAAAGGAACACTCTGATTAGCCAAATTCAAAAGACCTCAACAATTTATTCTTGTACAAGCGACGTCCTCTTCATCACTTCCATGGCTAAGTCGGAAGAGCACGCGGCTAGTAATCCAAAGGTTGGTGGTTCACGTCCACCCTGGGATACATTTTTTTACCTGTTTAAAGTGTTTTTTTAGACTTTCCTTAATGTAAACACATTACGCATATAGGCGATTTAACATATTTTGCGGGAGTAATTTTGTGGTTCATTGATGCTTACGGCATGGGGAGCATACCTAGAACATAGGCACGTTCCCCAGTTACATGTCAGGCATGTGCCTAGGGACGGACATGTACTGTGACTATCATTTGCCATCCATGTGATTTCTCCCTCAGAGGTACATAAGGCACATAGGGTGGTCTACTGGACACATTCCCATGTTCCTGAGGAAACATAATAGGCATATGCCTGCTATGTAATTGTGCTGTTAGGGGCCCCCCGGGTTGCATACAATGTTAGCCGAAAAATCTGAAATGAAATCTTTGAGTTTTACGTCCCACGGTTAGTCCGGTTAGGCTAAAGGAGACGGTGATGATGGGTGAGGAATGAAATGGTGGAATGAAGAAAGTGGGAGGAAAGGGGAGAACCCCGAAAACCCACGCACACGGTGTAATTGTAGCCGAGTTTGAATGTCATCGCTAATGGAATTATCACCATTGATCTCAGCGACCGAGAAAACTATGAATTCGACGCTAATATCGGTCATTTTCTACTACTTACCGGTAACCACACCGCAAGCGTTTCCGGGTCGCATACAATGGTAGCTGAATTTGAAAGTCATTCTTAATGGAAATGTCTGGGGCCTGGATCAAATCACGTCTATCGGCAAGTTTCAAAATGCTCGGCTTTCTGTAGTATGGAGTTAAATGATTTGATCGTTTGAGATTATAGGCAAATCGTATACAGGCATTTTGGATATGTTGCAAACAGTAGCCTACGCTAATTCTTCATTTAAGTCTGACAGAGCTACATCACAATATTCAAGGTGAGGGAATATTAGAGATTTTACAAGTAATAGCTTTGTTTCAGTGGGAAGAATTTTCTGTAGTCAGTTCTTTTTTTTTGGGGGGGGGGGGTGAGGGAGAAAGAACTGTTAATATGGAGTTACATGGTAAATGTTGGGGTATTTTGCTCAAGCCATTCTTGGTGATGGGCGTCCTTGTCGCGATCTGTAGCACGAAAAAAAGAAAAAAAAAACAACATCGATCTCAATCATTGTTGTGCCACACGCGCTCACACTGAACCCAACGGATCTGGGCATCTTGTAAGAGGGAAATGAAACAAGAGTAAGCATAGAAGCGATAAAGTAGAGGAAAAAGGAGAGAGAATTGAAGAACTGAACTATGAAATCACACGTTTCCTCACTCATTCACACACACAAATTACGAAAGACGAAACAAATTAAGCCAGCGGTGTTCTTCCAAGGTAGGTTGCTAAGCAACCACCAACCGATTGCATCAAATAGAATCCCGCCCTGGCAGATAGTTCATTGGTGCACGAGAATAAAGAGAGGTGGAGCATCGACGAGCAGCTAATGCCGTAATCTTCTGGGCGTAGCAGTGATTTTATAACGTTCTAGTTTCACTAGCTTCCGTGACTGCAAAGGAACAGGTACCTTTAGAAGAGTGACAGATTTCGGTGCGGAGTCGATCTCAGTTTATCAGAGGAAGTGATTCCCTAGAAACAAACACATAAACAAGTGAATTTCGTTTCACAGTGTGAACTGCGGTAGACTTACAAACTTTGCGAATTCAATGTCCAAACTTGAAACTATAGGCTGCGTGCAATAGAGAAATAAGATCAAAGATAGAACCTGTTCCTCGGATGCTAGATCCATATAATAAAACTATCACTCGCTATCTTCTACTGTTCGTGCTCTATGGAGATTAACATTTAAAAAGGAGTTGACAATTAATGTCTATCATTTCCGGTTGCAATAAGCGAATAAAATCAGGGATGAAACATATTTTTTGCATTTAATCTGTATCGAAAACTGTTTATCGCTAGCTATTTCTGTTTTATCCATTTTGCGATCAGTTTTGTAATATAAATTCGTAATTCGCAACATTTCCGGTTTGAACACATAGATAAAAGTAGACACAACTCATTCCTGGGACACTGAACCTGTCAAAAAGAAGTTTTTGAAACCCTTTACCGTTTTGCTCAATGAAAATACGGATTGAAACCTGAAATAGAACTACTAGTAAATTATAACCATTACCGGTTTTAGTAGTCTTGCGGATGGTAACAGTATATTCCCTTGAAACGCTTAGGGAAGAGTGGGGAAATTATGTGCATCTAATAAATTTCCATTACATTTGGAACAAACAGTTTTGCTTGAAGAAATGTGATTTTTTAGGTCAGCACTTCTTCATTATTTCTCCAAGTGAATGAAATAATTAAAATTGATAGAAAACCGTGTGTACGTGAGTAATACAAAATCTAATGCAAATTTGCACTTGCAAATAATTTCCAATCTGTGGGGTAAATCATACCCAAAGGTAGAGTAATGGTGTGCAGTAATTAAAATATCAGTAAATAAGAATGTTATATTTTAGATTAAAAATTTATAAATTGAATGTGTTGGAATTGTAGAAGGCAATTGAATTGGCTGCCTTACAATTGTAGAAGGCAATTGAATTTCAATATCAATATTTAATTGAAAGAAAATGAATGAAACAAAAACATATTTAAGTTTACAATGTTATTATACGTAATTGATGGGTGTATCGACATGAGTACACTCTGCATCAATCCATTCACACATCGATACCATAATTCATTGTCTTTCCCAAAACCATGACAAATTTTGCAACATTTATTAGTGTCTTCTACAAAGCATTGTCTTATCCCGATTCTAAGTCTATGTCATTCAATTAATCGTCATCAAAAATAATTTCTTGATCAGTGTCTGACTTAGATGACTCTGAAGGTTACGTTTTCCATATCAACTTCTTTGTGCTTTTCTTCCCTCGCGGACTTTTATGGTGTCTAGTTACCTTGTCCAACTTTTTCTTATATACTTCTTGTTTTCTCTTGTGGGCCTCTTCTAACTTGCGTTTGATGGGCGTACTGATCAAAATTTCTGAACGCTGTCTTGCTTTCCGAGAATTCTGTGTATTTTTGGTATTCCCTCATCATTGACGCAATCCTACTGGGCAAAACCAAGGAAAGAACTAGTTGCTGCAGATGTTGGAAGCACAAGACGATATGACCGTTTTCTTTCAGTAAATCTGTGTCTGTATTGCTTGAAATGCCACATGATTTGTTAGAATCAAAGTCTGCAGCAGATGCTAAAGACACAGTATTATCAGTATTTGGATGGATATTTTCATAGTTATGTGAAATAAGCAGCACTGGGTCACTTGCTGTGGGTTTTGTATATTTCTGGAAGTGGAGTAGTCACTGATTGAACAATTCTCCAACCATTTTACACACTTATAAGAACACCCAATAAGATCATTCATTTGCAATTGAGGAGTCATACGTCTTTGGATCAATCAGCATTGGAGAAACATAAGATCCAACAGCGATGACAGCAAAACCACCAGTTATTGTGAGCCCTTTTCTGCTGAAGTAGCAGCACTAATCTTCTTCATTCTATTTGCAGTGTAAATGTGCGGGCAATTCTTGGGACGACCATAATGCTTGTCTCACCCATGCTGTAGATAATGCCTTGCTTCCAACCTAATTTCATCCATAACTTTTGAAAATTTAAGAAAAATACCTTCGTTGCTTCTTTACTAAATGCAGTAGCTAATCCTATTTAAGCTTGTTCTACCCTTGGGAAGTAACACAACGGAAGTAAAGCGTTACTTTCTATATAACGTTTCCTAATAACGCGTTGATTTTTTTCCAAACTAATGATAACGCGTTACAAATTTTTAGATAACGTACCTAGTTTGCGTTTCTTTTTCTTTTTTCTTTCCTTTTTTCTTTTTCTTTTCTTTTTTTTTATTTTGCATTACATTTCAGAGGAGTAACTACAATATATAGTCTACCCCTATGTATTTTCTTTCGGAAACAAATGTTTCTTTCCTGTAAGTAAATTTCTCTGAGTGAAGGAATGAAGCATGAACTATGTCAGTGACCGATAGTCAGTCACCAATACACAGAGAAACAGACAAGATCTTAGTGCCACGTTGCTTTTGGAAGATGAATACAGCCTCAGGGAAATCACGTGTATTGACTGTAAGCACCTGGAAGATTTTGTCATAGATTTTGACAGCTCCAAATAAGACCATTCAGTAAGCAACCTGTGAGTGCAACTATAGTCTAGTTTACTATTACTTTGGTAGGTGTTGTTTTTATAAAGATGGAGAACGAAATATTTTACCGTTCGAACACTTGAAAAAAATACTTTTTCTTAAAAGCTGAGGATGATAGTGGACAGAATTTAAAGCTAAAATATAGTATCTAAAGTGCCACGGTGGAAAATATTTATCAACAGCCTGAAGTTCTTCCGTAAATTCGAGGAAGCACCTAAAGTAAAGTTTCTTTTAGTAGTTAAATTTCTAGTGTAGACCGAAACAACACACACACAAACATTTGGGATCAAGCTATTCTCCAAATGTTAATAACTTGTTTACGCTTGCTCTTAATACTATTCTATTAATGCTATCTTCAATACAAGAACTAAGATCTATTTGTCAGGAGAATTAGGCAGGGATTGGGAAGATCTGCTTCCATCTAACTTTACGTGTACAGGGGTACTGTCCTGGTATTCACTTGGTAAAAGTGAGGAGAAAAACAAGGAAATTCCAAGTGGGACGGCCGAATAAGAAGAACGTTTTCATTGACTACCTCGCTTATTATTCTGGTTTATGAAAGTTGTAGGCATATAGTGCTATTTTGTTTATACTTACGAAGACATTAGAAATTTTGCAATTTCTTGAAAAGAAATATCTATTTCAATAAAGTAAGAAAAAAGAAAAGATTCTATTTTCTCAAGTTATTAGTATAAGGGTTTTAGTAGTATAGAATGGACGCTAGTGACCGACTTCTAGCTATGGGGGATGCAGGTTACCTCAAGTCAGATTAGTTTAAAATACGTATTCAAGTGATGTTCTCAGTTTCGAGAAGGGAATAATACATTTATGGAAATAGATCCCTAGTAGGGATGGCCAATTAAGGAATTTTTACTTTCCGGAATCCGGAGAGTAAAATCGGAAAAATTCTGGAATGCGGATAAATTCCGGAAAAGGTCTGGAATTCGAAAAAATTCCGGAATTTAGAAAGTTCTGGGTTTCGGAAAAATATGGAATTTATAAAATTCTGGATTTCGGAAAAATCCGTAATTTAGAAAATTCTGTATTTTTTCCGAAATTCGGAAAGTAGAATTTCCGATTCCTATCCCTATCCCTAGAGGTCTGCGCGGATACAAAATATCGCATCCGCATCCGTACCGCATCCGCAGCATCTCTATCCGCATCCGCACCCGCATCCGCAACATCTCTATCCGCACCCGCATCCGCAGATAATGAAGTAGCAAATGTATACAACTTACATATTCTATAATACACATAGTTTTCTTAATCAAACGAAACAATATATATCAGTTTCCTCGTGATCAAACACCAACTACGATAAATAAAATGCAATATAAACCGTGCAGATACAAATTAGAAATTAATGAACAATTTATGTACTGACCCAAGATCTTCAAATGCAGATACCGGACCAAAATAATGCCACGTAGGTAATATCCCCTCAGTCGACTAATTTTAGAGCACATCACTAAGTTTTTAAACTTCATCATTACTCATAAAAAAGGGGTATTTGTTCTAAACACAAAGGCGAAATAGAAATAATCCTTATTAAAAAATAAAAATTAATCACAGGACCGCAAACACATCCACGTATCCCGAACTGACACTAGCACCAGTAATTGCACTGAATTAAAAAAAAGTAACGAAACTAACAACGCAGCACAATGCATGATTTCACGACCAAGCTCCTTCGTGGCTAAGCGGTTAGAGTACGCACCTTTGCCGTGGGAGACCCAGGTTCAATTCCCGGCGGGAGCTCATGTGGTTCGGATTCCACGTTAATCAGTAGGTCCACGTCTCATATAGCCTCGCTGCTGAACGGGACGTTCAGCTCAAAATCAACTCAAGCTTTCACGACCACGCTTTTACTGAAACTAGAAGTGAAAATAACTCCGAATACAAATAGGAAGTCTATACCGTTAATTTGCGGAAGAGGCAATAGAGGAAGTTTAGAATTTACTGCTTTACTTTGCAGCCAACACTCATTGTTGGACACATTTAGGGTAAGAGAAACAATGCATTGGTTGTACTTTCTTTCTTTACCAGAGGCCCAGAACATACATACATATACACATACACACAAGAAGAAAGAGAGGGAGAGGAAAAATTGCTGTTATAAAACTCCAATCCCTCGGAATGTTCATTGAGGTCCATGGCACCTCTCCGAAGAGAGAAATCGGTGGAGTCGCAAATGTGCATTTAGTATCTGCTGTACTTCAAAGGAAACAATGAAGAATATTTTTTCTTTTTTTTAAGAGAGAGGGAGAGAGAAAGATGAGCGTATGATGTGATTTGTTTACTATTTCGGTGACCTACGCGCTTCTCCAGTTTGTCACAAAAGGCAAAGATAATTCTGCTGACCAGTTTTCAGTTAGGGGATGCGGTGTTTTAAATTAGGGTTTTGGTTCCTGACCTCTCAGGCTAGAAAAACTTTATTTGAAGACATTTCTTCCTCTTCAAGGCGAATGGTCTGAAAATTTTCAGCTTTATCAGAGGGACTTTGGCGGCAATTATTGTTCTTTTTTACAGCAAATAGCGATACCGGTACTTGAGGAATAGTGATGGAGCCTGTAGTTTCTTTCTGTTTAGGTCAGAGATGCCATTCACCTACAAAACGGCTGCTAAAAATATTGAAAACAGCAATAAAAGGACCACTCTCTCGTGTCATTTTTTTGTCCTTTCGTTGTCACTGAGTCAAAAGCTTCAAACACACTTGTATTTTGATTTTAGTATTTTTCAACTGGTTTTAAAACTTTTAATTAAAAACGAACGTTTCTACTACTCTTTCCACCATTATCAGAAAATTCACAGCATTTTTTTTTTAGGTAGAAAAATGTAGGAAACATTATCCGCAACTTTATCCGCTATCCGCACAGAAAAGAGATATATATCCGCAAATACCCATTTTGATGCGGATATCCGCGGATATATCCGCGGATATCCGCATCCGCGCAGACCTCTACCTATCCCTGTTTAATAGTGATTACTGGCTTTCTTTGTGTGTTGCTTTGCTGTTGTTTAGATATCTGTAATGAACGCCATTCCTTTGATTTATATAATACGTATAAGCGCAAAAGAAAATGAGGACCTACGGATGCTACTCTGTAAACTAAGTATATTTTTAATTTTATTAAACAATATTATTATTATTATTATTATTATTATTATTATTATTATTATATAATTTGTTTAGCTGAATAACAATAAGCAGCCATTTTTTTGTAACACAGTATGGCATTTTAGTTAGTTACATTATAAGAAAATGTTCATGAACTTGTCAAGTAAAAAATTGTTCTTGCATCTACATAAAGCAATTAAAACGTGCAATATTGCGTTTACAAAGTCAGTGAAGAATATCAAATTTCCAATAAAGTAACTGCCCGCGTGAAAGGATATAGCAGCGCTAGTTTTATCAACTTACAGTTTAAACATTTACGATGATTCAGAAAAATTAGAATGTGCGATAATAATAATAATAATAATAATAATAATAATAATAATAATAATAATAATAATAATAATAATAATAATAATAATAACAGTAGTAGTAGTAGCAGTACGAAAAATTGAAATAAATTGAATAAAATTCAATATTTTCTTAGATATTCAAAGTTTCGGTTCTAAAAGAAACGTGTTACTTTCGAAGTAGGGTAACAGTTACTTTTTTGGGGGCAAGTAACGAGTTAGTAACGTGTTACATTTTAAGGGAAAGTAAAGTAACTTGTAACGCGTCACTGACATACCCATATCTGGCTTGTTCCTTCAAGTTGTCGCAGTTACATCGAGATTTCGTTTTAAAATTCCGTACAACCAACCTTTACCAGCTACAGCCTGTTCTCTATTTAAAGAATGTGCAATTTTGTGATTTTCTGCATATATATATAAATTCTCTTAGAGTTAACCTATAGAATACCTTTCTTTGCCAGTGTAGAACATAATCTTTCAATTCAGTTTCTACTTCAGCAGAAAACGTTGACATCTTTCAAGCCTTGTTAAAGTAGGCACATCACGATTTTCTAAACGCTTTTACTGTAGTATCTGCCAACGTTCCTTATTTTAGATTCTTCATTTTTTATAGCGTCCAGAGCATTTCTCGGCCTATCCTGAGAGTAGAAGTTCTCAGTTTTTTGTTGTTATTTCTGGGCATCTATGAAAGAATTAAAACCTGGGTGTTAATACTTGTTTCACCTTTAATATCGTTTAAGAAAATTGTGATCATTTAATCACATGTACTGGAGTATTGTGTGCACCCTTCCTTCGAATCGCACCGTTGCCCAAACCCAACCTTACAAAATAATCTTGCTTTCTAGAAAAGATATTTAAAAATGAACCTGGTAACAAGTAGACCCATGTATATATGGACAAGATCACGCACTATTAAAGCAAACATAACTCAAAACAGTGGAGTTAAAATTTAGGACATCCACATTTTCGTTAACTTCAAAAAAATAACAAAGGAGAGAAACAAGGGGGTTGTAAATACTCACTTTTGTAACCAGCTTAGCTCAGCTCAAACTAACTAGGGGAGTACATGAAGTGGTGGTACGCGGGGATCTGCATGTGTTATATATCGTTGGAAAGGTCACACCGAGTATACTTCACATGTGAAATATCTCGCTTGAATGGGACCTGCTGGGGGCGTGGCGGCCATTTAAAAATCAGAACAAGGCTCGCTCCGAAACACCAGAAAACGTGGATAAAATAAGAAGCTATGACGTAATTGTTTGAGACGTGGTATATATTTTCTATAGGTTTGAAAGGTAGCTAAATACGAATCTGATACCAAATATTTACAAATCAAAATGGCGGATCCAACATGGCGGTCACAAATTACAAAGAAACATGCTATGAATCTGAAATCAGGTATATGGAGATATTCGACGTCGCTGTGTAAGAATCGGATGCTAAAAGTGTAAAATTCAATATGGCGGACATAACGTAAAACATTACTGGAACTGAAAGCAGGTAAGTAGAGGTTTTCGTGGTCGCGGTATACGAATTCAATGTTAAAAGTGCAAAATGCAATATGACGCATCTAATTTGGTGGACAAAAGGTGCAAAAGTACAAAATGGACGTATGAGTATCGAGACGATCCTGGGCTCCGTCTCGATCTACTCTCGATTTGGAAAAGCACACAAGATCGAAATTACACTCAGTATCAGTACCATCCCTACTACGGAGAGTGGACATTTATCATACATATTGCTCACAAGTGTACACGACATAATGTGAAACCGGACTGACAGTTATGAAAGTATAACGATATTTTAAACGCTTACTTTTCACTGTCATTGTTTCATACTCCAGATGGTATATGAAAATAATTGCAACATACCCTACAGAGGCCATTCAAGCGAGATATTACAGATGTGAAGAGAAGTCGATGCAGCTTTTCAACGACATGTAACACATGCCGATCCCTGCGTATCTCTCCGGCGGTGGGGGAGGGAGTTGGTAGTAAAATAATTATTGCCTATGATTGCAATATGTTCATATCATAAAAATTTCATGTGCACTACAAAACCTGCCCTGGATTCTGTGCCTCAATGTTGGCATGATTGTATAGCAAAACACGTTCCCTGTTTATTGTAAAACATCATCTACTTGCCCCCTTATGCACTGTAGGTATTTTTCTACTACATGTAGGGATGCATTCGAGTCGAGTCGAGTCGAGATTTAAGCCTGTCTCGACTCGTCTCGAGAAAATGTTGTCTCGACTCGTGTCTCGACTCGAAAATATGTTTCTGTCTCGACTCGTGTCTCGACTCGAAAATATGTTTCTGTCTCGACTCGTGTCTCGACTCGACAGTCTCTGTCTCGACTCGACTCGAATTCGAGTCGAGACGTCTCGAAATTCGAGTCGAAACAAAATGTACGAGTTAAAATATACGCACACATCAGCCAGACCATCATGACTACCTACCTAATTGTCAGTATGTCGACTTTTGGCATGGATAAAAACGGCGACACGTCTTGGCATACACGCAATGATCCTTGATAGGTCGCTGGAGAGAGCTGGCACCACATGTGCTCACTCAGCTCACCTAATTCCCGTAAATTCCGGGAAGGGGGGCGATGTGTTCTGACGTCACGTTCAATCACATCCCACAAGGGGCATCACTCAAATGTCCGGCTCCAATTTCAATGAAACTTTTTTTGCTGATAGAAGACATGTATGCATCATTACTTGTGATGACAAATTTTTGCCATGGTGCATGTTTTCTATTTTTTTTAATTACTTTTAAGAGTTGTGATGTGGTTATTAGAGATTACTACAGAAGTCCCTTACTACCCTTTGTAAACGGAGCGTTAATGAAGAAAAGTGAAGAAAAACCATGTGGATACATATAAGTCCTGGGGGGAAGTCGTATGGTAGATATGACCTTGATGGCAGCCATCTTGAAATCCGCCATTTTGAATTAAGGTCAAGTTTTCAAAATGGGAATTGGGTAATATGATACATAATTTCGGGCTAGAATTTAATTAGAAAAATAATGGGGAGGTTAGTTTTAAGATACACCCATTTGGGGGAAAGTTACAGGCATATTAATTGTTTTTACTTACTGTGTGCGTAAGTCCCTTCTTACTTTCGTCTCAAGATCTGTAAATCGATCGCAACGGCAGAGCCCGGTTTCGCACTAGTGTTTAGAAATCTTTAAACTCACTTGAGGCAATATTTGAGGATTATTGTATTGTATTTTGCCTTTAATTAAATTTGAACCCACTTCATGATCTTGTGTAAAGTATCACTAAAAGAGAATTTCTGTTTTTATGGAGAACGTAAGCATAGCAATTATAAAAGGTGAGTAAGGTGCGTGTGTATTTATAAGAAAGTTTATTTTACGAGTCTTTTGTGGTTCCGCCAACCTATTCTTTAGTTGCTTTTTTTTTTTCAAAATACTAATATCTCATAAATAAAAGAGCTATTATAAAATCTCTTACCACTATTCTTTAATACTTATAAAATTTTATTTATTGTAAAAGCACTGGCGAGATATTTCTTATCGCCCACTAAAATTATGGTGGAGCTCCTTCGTGGCTAACGGTTAGCACACTTGCCTTTGGCGTGGGAAGCCTGGGCTTGATTCCCGGTGGGAGTTCATGTGGTTCGGATTCCACGTTAATCAGTAGGTCCACGTCTCACATAGCCTCGCTGCTGAACGAGACGTTAAACTCAGAATCAATTCAACTCAAAATTATGGTTTTGACTTTATTATGATGTCATTAGTTTAAACGCCCAACTGCCCAGTAATTATAAACATTGACTACATTATAAAATTGTAATTTGTGACGACTAAAATATCAGAAATTAAAGATTATTCTTTGGGTTTTGGAACATTTTGAAAAACGTGAAAAACTGGTACTGCACCGATACAACACACCTTTTGGGTTTGTCATTGTGTAAAGTGATACAAACTAAAGAAGAATTGCAACTTTATGAAGTTGTATTAGGACTTATTATTTAAAAATAAACACCAAATAAGTGTAATAGTTCATATCCGTATCAAATACCAAGTTTATGATGAATCAGCTACACAAAGTAGGATCCAAAAACGCTCATTGCAATTTGTTCCATCCTTCAGTCGAACCAGGAACTGAAACATAAAGAGTGGCATTTTCTTTTTAAAGATACTTTGTCCAGCTAAGTATTGTGAAGGTTTATGTCAGTAGAAGGAATTGCATTCCATTATACAAGCGCAATTTCACAACTTTATGTACACATTACTAAATATCGAACACCCTTGTCCATATGATTAGCGTACGCGTCTTTGGTGCGGGAGACCTAGGTTCGATTTCCGATGGGAACTCCTGTGGTTCTGAACCCACGTTAATTTGTAAGTTCACGTCTCATATAGCCTTGATGCTGAAAGGGACACTAAACTCTAATCTAATACTAAATACAAATATTTAAAGAAAAATGATGACGCACCAAGATGACGTGAATTTGGCTATCAAATCCATTTTGTGTTTTCAGTTATTTTCTAGTAGTATTTTTTCTAGGCATCCTTTCAAAAGACAGTGATGCAAATTTCGTAACTGCGAATTCCTGTTAGAAGCCATGAAATTATCCGATTAGATGCAAAATTTCCCGTCCACTAAAATAGATACCGTAAATTTACAATATCTAACAATAAATAATTTTGAAAGATATGGCTTTCGAGGGAAAAAATGAAGTGAAATCTTTGAGTTTTACGTCCCACGGTTATGCCGGTTAGGCTAAAGGAGAGGGGTGATGATGAGAAATTAGTGAAATCGTGGAATGAAGAAAGTGGGAGGAACGGAAGAACCCCGAGGAAACCCACGCACACGGTGTTTGTCCACCACAAAGTTCACTTGGTGCGAGCTGGGATCGAACCAGGGTCCCCAAGCACCAGAGGTGAACGATCTACCACTGGCCCCTCGGCCCCGCTTTAGAGGGGTCATGACATATAGTTGAACTCATTCTCGTAGTATGAAAGGCATTATTTATAATTATGCATGATAGGATCACAAACAAAATTTAAAAATATTATGTGCACTTTCTTTTAACAAACATTATATTGTCTTTTATGGTGTGGAAGGGAATGTTATGTTCGAAAAAAAAAAGTCCTGGATTCTTGTTGCTACACACTGCATGTTCCTAGCCACAGAAAAGATGCAGCGATAGGTAGGCTATTTTTCAATTGCTTTACATTAGCTTGATGTTTCAAGTCTTTTGTGTGTTTTTGAAGTTCACTTTTACCACAAAAGAGCTCAATATTAACATGTCTTACATAGCTTTGGTTCGATTCTCAACACGGACTGCAACTACCCGTTAAATTGTGCATCATCTTAATAATATATATAGCTTCACCGTGAAGCAAATGTTGCATTTCTCTCTTTCATCCTAACACAAAACAGAACTAACCACAGCTGTGACACGAAGGAGTTATTTCGAAAAGAAACAAGCTGTGCTTCATAGAGATGTGTACCAAATGATAGAAGTACAAAGTATTGTTTTCTTTCCTGTTTATTGATATGAGTTGGTGTTCTTAATGAGTTTACTCATTAGTTTAGAAAGAGTATATATGGAATTTTGACATATGTTGTACGTATTCTCCTGAGAAATTGATGAGACCAGAAAAATTATAAGGACAGATGGAATAGGTTTAAGCGCATCTACGTGACTTTATCAAATATTTATTCTCCATAATGGTACCACGAGGAAAACTTGGTATAGGCCTACTTTTATCTTTGCCTCCCTCTGTTAGCTGTTTTGTATCATATATATCGGATGGTTTTGATACTTCTTCTGATCATTAAAACAACAATGGTACCTGTGTGCGTGCAGAAATGCAAAAGCACAAGGTAACTTCCTATTTGGTTTGGAAACAACAAACCCATTTCACGTGTGCGAGAGAAATTGAGCACAGCGAGATCGGGTGTTTACTCACGGTCAGTTCGCAGCAGGAGTCCATGGTAAAAGATTTGACTATCTCGAAAACACTCGCAAAACCTTACAAATACAAAAGATTGCGCTTCAAAGAAAGTTTAGACACAGATGTTTCAATTTTGTTTTAGCATCTTTCTTCAGCAAAAGAGTCGGTTCATTGTATTCGAAAAAGGGAAGGGAGAAAGGGTGAATTTATATTTTATGTGGGGGGTAACGTTGTAAGTAGTATAAACAATACATACCGCTTCCGACTCTGTACTGAAGCACTTCCTTTAGCGGTATATCACTAGATCTATCCTGACCCTCATCCCACCTCAAGTTGTAAAGTAGAAAGGGACAGAAGTATTCAACATGACTGCGCACTTGAGTTTCAGTTCACAATACTAAAACCAGTGAGCAAGTAAACAGTCTTTTGTAGGATCGTGTTTTACTTCTTGAATTTATTTTTGAACATTTCTGTGAATTCAACAACAGAACGCAGTAGAAATACGGACTAGTTTTTACTCCAACCATTACTTTCGCTCCAACCCAGGGATGCCACATTTATGATTTCGTACTAGATTTAGTGATTTTACTATTGAACTAGTGATTTAGTACGTACTTTGGGTAAATAAACAAATTCTAGTGATTTTTTTTGCATTTTTTCTGATGCAGACAAATGGGAAGGAAATGGTTCTTAAAATAAAAGGAAGAAGTATATTGCACTTCAAAACAAATGTAGAAACCTTAAATTATTTTTTCTTTTCCCTCTGACTGAATGAAACCCCTGCTGTGTAACGACCTTAGGTAAACAACGGCTATCTTTGGTCCGCTACCTCCTTTTGTTAGCCGACATGAGATGGGTTACTTTTTTTTCTGGAAGAAAGTGAAGAAATAATTATCCAGTACATTTACGTTTTGTCAGGCACACAGGCGCAGTCTGTACTTGTTTCCTAACGAATTTTAGCAACATAACATAAATGAAACATATGTACCAGAAAATTGAGGCAGTACAAACGGAAATTTTCATCTGTGACACATTTGATGAGAAATATAGTTAGATGTCACGTGCAAGCAATCTAAACATGTCCTATCCTGTAATTCTATTCGTATGTTTATGTAGGTGAGACTGAGAAATCAAGAAACAATAATAACTGGTTTTCTTCCAGGGGAAAAATCTAAATGTGAAGGGGTGTTACACTGGGACTTTAATTGCGTCCTTTGTACAAGATTAACAAGTAATAGCAATTTTTTTAATTTATTTTAGTTCTTGGGGAGAGGAAGATGGAAGCGAACCCTCGTAAGGACTTCTGCAAGGAAACATGAATACTATCCGCCACTGTTTGTTACATTACACAAAATAGTTTTATATATATATATTGAGTTTTAGTCAGGGTTTTCATTCTGCAGGAGAGGGGGGGATAGTAATACCTGACGAACATTTTCTATTCTCAGAGTATTGCAATGATAGCATTTCCTCCATTATAACTTGGCCAAGCTAGTTACATTATATGTAAGGATTAAGTTAGCCTAAAAAGCTTAAATTTCTATGGCTGTTTTACTCTGTAGCCATGTTTCTTATTTTCGGTCTACGGGACTCTGTGTCCGGAAATTTTCGATGGCTTCCAAGTCGGAAAATAAGTGTATCAAAGGCATATATATTATATCTATGGTTATATGAGGCATGGATCTACAGTTTAAAGTGGGATACCGGTAACAACTTCATGAGCTTCCACCGTAAATCGAACCAGAGTCTCCCGCGATCAAGGCGTATGTGTTAACCATACAGTCACGAGGAAATTCACATAAGCACACACACATATATATTGTTGAGTTGATTTTGACTTTACCGTCTCTTTCAGCAGCGAGGATATATGAAATGTAGACCAACTGATTAACGTGGAATCCGAACTACATGAGCTCGCGCCGGGAATTGAACCCGAGTCTTCCACGGCAAAGACGCGTACACTAGCCGCGGAGTTCACACACACACACAGAATCAGAGTCCTCAAACACCAAGGGTGAGAGCTGTGCCACTGAGTCACAGCGGCCACGGGGCTAGGTCGAGTCCACTTTACGTTCATAGTTTCTTAGTACATAAATGTTACGATTATGAAATAGATTTTCCTTAATGAGCTGCATAAAAACAAAAGCTTTCGAAATGCATTAAACAATTAGCTCGATTTGAGTGTGAACTTAAAGTTATATCAGAGTGTAAATACGGATACGCACCAAAGCTCGAAAACTTAATACATTATTTCTCCTATATAGTCAGCATGTATCAAGCAATCGTTCAGCTTTCATTTGAGAGGATGGAAATCGAAGGCCCCTGAACAACTATGTTACTAATGTGCGGAATGTATTTATCTTACAGTGAACTGCTTTGATGCCAAGTGGCCTAACTCCAAAATTGAAATTTTCCAGGAGTGAAAGTTGAAGTTCAATATCTCATGAACAATCCATATTTGTTTTATGTTAGGAACCAAAACCATAACTACTGTATGTAGTTCATTGTTTTATAACTTAGTGTTTACAAAAATCCTTTAAAAAATACCTATTCATAGAAGTGAATGGTACTTATCTGTACTAGTTCTTGGCATCCAAGCAGTCCATTTATTGTAATACTAGCTTAATATACCCATTCTTCGCATGGGGGCTGAATTTGCAAGTCATCGCTGATGGAAGTGTCACCATTGATCTCAGCGACCGTGAAAACTATGGATTTGACACTAATGTCGATCAATTTGGATTACTTTTACTACATGTCTCGCTAAACGCCCCCCTGAGACCCCCTGGTTCCAATTTTGACAAAAACGCTTCGCCTTAGACTGGGACCTGGACCAAGGTATACGTGACCAAAATTTGGTAACTCTCGGTCAACTTGTCTCGTCCCCAGGTCGGTCCCAGTAAACGTCCCCCCCGAGACCCCCCCTGGTTCGAAATTTAAAAAAAACCGCTTCGTCTTGATCTGGGGCCTGGACTAAGGTATCCGTGACCAAATTTTGGGAACTCTCGGTCCACTCGTCTGGTCCCCAGGTCGCACACAGACAGACAGACAAACACACAAACAAACTCTTTATTTTATTTATATTAGATAAGATATACTATGTAAAATAGTCTCGTATCATAATATGTGATGTACAACAAATGTTACATTATATATTATCCGTAGCTCGTGATATGCTGCAACATATTAAAGCCTCAGAATAGTTGGGCAAGCGAATAATCCAGAAGTTACGTAACCTTATTGCGTTCATGGGAACGAAAACACAATAATTATAACTATGCTAAATTACTATAGACTACCAACTGCTCATTCAGAGAATTTATGAAGTTCACTTTATCGCAATAGTTTTATACAAACTAGATTTAGACTACGGATAATAGTTTTATACAAACTAGATAATCAATTATTATTATTATTATCATTATATTTGCAGTACAACCAAATACAACGACATTAACTATTAGTTCTAATTAACTGAATTGAGCTGAAAATTAAATCTTGATCTTTAAAGATTAACTATTAATTTTATGCGTTCTGTACCTTTGTGAAGGAATAAAAGCTGGAATTGGTTTCAAGGCTGTTTCTGAGTGAATACTTTCTTCAAAATAATATTAAAAATTATAGAAAGATTTTCGAGACATTCGAGTCGAGTCGAGATTTTTAAGAGCCGTCTCGACTCGACTCGTGTCTCGACTCGAAAATTCGAGTCGAGAAATACGTTTGTCTCGACTCGTCTCGAATTTTACAATGTGTGTCTCGACTCGAATCTCGACTCGAATTCGAGTCGAGTCGAGTCGAGATTCGAGACATGTCTCGACTCGAGCGCATCCCTAACTACATGCGTAAGAATAACATGCCCGTTCTGTACGTTCATATCTTATTTGCATTTTGCATCCGCCACGTTCGATCCGTCATATTGCATTTTGTACGTTTAGTATTGAATTCGCATTCAGCGACCACGCAAACTTCTATCTACCTGCTTTCAGTTCCATAGCAGTACTTTAAATTTTGTCCGCCATCTTGGATCCGCCATTTTGAATTTTACACTCTTAGCATCTGATTCATACACAGTGACGTCGAATATCTCCATATACCTGATTTCAGATTCATAGCATGTTTCTTTATAATTTGTGTCCGCTATGTTGGATCCACCATTTTGATTTGTAAACATTTGGTGTCAGATTCGTATTTGGCTACCTTTCAAACCTATATATACCACGTCTCAAAACAATTACGTCATAGCTGCACATTTTATCCACGTTTTTTGGTGTTTCAGAGCTAGCCTTGTTCTGATCTTCAAATGGCCGCCACGTCCCCTACAGGCCGCATTTTCGCAATTCACATGTGAAATATACTTGGTGTGACCTTTCAAACGATATATAACACATGCAGATCCCCGCGTACCACTTCATGTACTTCCCTAGTAAGAGTAAAAAGTGAGTTAACTTAAGCTCCAATTCAAGCTTTTTTAAAAGGAGCGCGCTCTGCTCACGCTAAATTCTTAGTTGAGCGACGCTCAACTTTACGCTCATCATCAGGAAAATTGCAAATAAGACCATCCAACTAAAACTATTTACTACTAGCAGAAGTACCAGTTTTTCACATGAACTGAACAGTATGTAACCTGTAGCATAGTAGAGTAGTTTGGGTTCTCTAATGTTAACAGTTTCTAGGATACTCTATTTTTTCCTGCAGGGCGTGTGACTCACAAGTTCCACATGGAGTTGAAAATTGATAAAACGGGTTCGCAAGCGATTAACCGATTTAAGCTCCCCGGATCGAAAACGACGCACTTACGTACGAGGTGTGACAGACACACACACACAAAGAAAACGAGAGTAAGTATGCAGCTTGAAAACAGAGTGGAGTTGGCAACAACTGTTTTGCTGACGTCCTCTACCCACACACCTCCTCTATCCATGCGGCGGCCAGTTTTGACCTAATAGATCACGCCAGTACGGAGCACTGCGTCATTGAGTGAACACGTGCAACTGCATTCTCCCGGAAAAATGTCTAATGTAAAAACCGAAAACGACAGTGAATCAACAAGTTTCCTGTGAAACTTAAGAAATTTGTTGGAATTTGTTGTAACACGTGATGAAACATGAATTTTTACCTATGATCCAGGAAGTAAGCGTCAGTCGATGCAGTGGAAGTCTCCAAGATTCCCAAGACCCCAAAAGCACGCATGTCAAAATCAAAATTCAAGGCAATGTTAATTGTCTTCTTCGACATTAATGAAATTGTAATGGTTGAGTGGCTTCCCAGTGGTCAGACTGTTAATCAACACTACTACATTGAAGTACTAAAAAGATTTCGTGGAAAAATTAGAAAAAAATAGGCCACAGTTGTGGAGTGATGGATGGCTGTTGCACCAGAACAATGCAACACGACCCTATCTGTCTAATAGTTTCTGACCAGCAAAAACATTTCTGTGATGGGGCATCCTCTTTATTCGCCTGATTTGGCTCTATATGACCTTTTTATTTCCTAAAGTTAAATCTTGCTTAAAAAGAACCCATGTTACCTCAGTTAAAGAGGTTCAGGCAAAACCGGAGAATATCCTGAAGGTCCTTCCAAAAACCTCATTCCATAACTGTTACCAGCAATGGAGCAGTGAGTGAATCCTGAAGAGGACTACTTTGAAGGTGATAATGTCACAGAGAACTGATTCTGTAAGTACAATGATTTATTGGACCAGTCTCGTTTTTTGTGTGTCACACCTCGTATATTTGCCTCCCTGATTGTTTTCGATCCGGTATCATAATTGACCAATGGGAGGTCAGCAAAAAGAAATGACACTAAATTCACCAAAAATAGGTCGAAAACTATCTATTTTCCAAAATAAATCAAAATACAAAACAAAAAATATAAGGGAATATATGGGTTAAATCTGGTGAAGTTCTATCTGTGCACAGAATTTTGAGATAGAGATGATTGCTCTTTATTAAAAAAAAAAAAAAAAATCTTACAACAGACAGGCATGCACACACACATTCTTTGATATATTAGTGTATTTGGCGCAGATTAAGAACGGTCCAGCATACAAATGGAAGTTTTAGGGTAAAAGTTACTTAGTAAAAAAAGAATAATATCTAAGGAACTTTTTGATACAAGTGTCAAATAAATAATTATAACAATAAGGAAAAAATAACATAAATGGAATGCATGTGACCACCACATGAACCTCCATAAGAGAACAAACCAAAAAGATCATGTGTGTATGGATCAAAACTTACAAAGAAACGACCGAACTGCGCAGTGAGACCACATACATGTACGTCTAATCTGACATCAAATATATAGTTGACAATGTAAGGACGATACTGGGCCATAATAACAGATGTAGACTAGTTTGCGTCGAAGGGCCAGTGGTGTCTGGTGAATGCTGGACTAGTAGCATATGACTTTGCATGACTCGGCATCTGCTTCCATTGACCCAGAACCAGGAACACTACAAATACGAGTACAATGGCTGCTGATGCGCTGAGTGGCAATATTCATTTTTCTCCAGGAATGTCGCTTCAACTCTTCGTACAGTAATGGTCACATATGTGTTAAACACTATCATTGCAAACTAAGTTTGCTAGCAATCACTTCGAACATCAAGTGAGATGATGTTAGGGACAATTAGATACAACATTCGCTCTTAGTCACTACGTATCGAAGATAACCTCTTTAGTAACCAGTACACAAAGTCAGTTCTAAAGGTCGAGTTCATACCTTCTGACAACTCAGAACGTCATGTTTCAGCAGCACAATATCCGGTCACATGTATAAGATTGTAGAAGCCTTCTTCGATGAATGTCGAGAAATTAGAAGCCAAGGTTTTTCTTCACAAAAACGTTCATTAGAACATTCTAAATGACAGCAAAAGTCCCTGACTTTCTGCTATACGCTTCCCCTTTTTTCAGGGTAAAGAAGTGGGGGAGGAAAACGCAATTTAAAATACAATTAAATTCAGCTTATTCACATGTTAGCCTAAATATTCCGAATAAAAAAAAATACCGGGAACGCTTAGCACATTCGCTCGTAAATGTTTCACAGGAAGTCCCAAAGAATATCGGGTCGGGTTTCGGAAATATGACGTCATCAAAATGGCCGACACCAGAATTTGTAGTGTTTTGTGGGAATGGTTATAACTTACCGCAGAATAGTGGTAAAACTTTGTTTCAGATTGAAGTTTTGTTTCAGATTGAAGATAATTAATTACCAAATGTACGGAATGAAACGCGCTATCTGTATCGTTAATTTCTTTCGAGATACAATAACAAAAGAAAAACTAGTTTTTGAGTACCTGGTTTTAAGTGTAAATGCAAATAACTCAGTAATCATAAAATATTTCAAAATATAGCTTCAAACAATGGTTGCAGAGCATTATAAAATTTTCCAACGGTACCTGTACCTGCATTTTTTTTATTTTGAAATATAAGGAAGGTATGTTGTTTTATTTAATAGATCGACTCTTGTAAAGACAATACAAGCCTATTTTTTTTAATGAAAAAAATGGATATAAGATTCAATATCGCATTAGACACGTAATTTGTAGTGGTCTTCCTGTTGTGTCAACAACTCCATGAATCCACTCCACTCAGGAATGCGCAGTACTTCCTTATATTTAGCATAAAACCACGAGACATCCACATTTCGAAGACTAGAGATAAGTGTTGGGCTGCAATCAATCTGTTCTACAATAATGTTTTTAAGTCCTCGAACCCCGGTTTTCGTAAACCTTGATTGGTATATGTGTTGTTTTAGTTATTTCTTAGGCATTTGGAATCTCTTTCAATCTTGGTACATTATCTAGAGAATCATTAACCTTATCATGGGGAGTAACAATTCGGATGATTCCCATTGAATGAATTGTATTCATGCCATGAATTGTTGCAACATTATGATCTGCGTTATCAGCAACATACTGAATGGAACAGCCTTCTTCAGGGGAAGAGATTGAAGGCTGATGATGAATCACATTGGAAGATTCATACAGGACTGCTTCTTTACAAGAAGAAGAGAATCCTAAGGATGATAAAATATCTATTAGACGTCTGGAGCCAAAGTATTTATGTCAATGAACGGATACTCCAAAGAGTGCAGGTGATATAAAGGACCGAGGACGAACCGCGGACATAATGCTATGACATATGGCAGTTGACTTTCTTTTCAAAAGCTCTGTAGAACCATTTCCATTTGTTAAGATGATTTCCTCTATCAGAGAGATTAATGACCCAGGCACACTGGCGTTGACATTAGAGAACAATTCAGTACTGGGAGGATAAGTATCTACATCACATGATGCAGAAATATATCTTGATGTGTGATTTCGGCTGCTTTATGCACAACTCTCATCCTTTCTCTCTGCGGATCTAATAGTTTATTCTCGTGCCATGATTCACTGAAGACAACATAACTTGTGTCTCGAAAGCACAGAATGGTTGGTCCTTTTAGTTTGTTGGTAATTACAAGCTTATCACCGTACCGCTCAACAAGCTTAGCCTTAATAGTTTTCTGATCAGGCTTCGTTTCGAAATCATTAGTTACATCTTTTAGCTCATAAAGAGTAAACTGACAATCATCATTATCTCAATTAACGAAAAAATTTTGTTCATGGCCTCAACAATATTTTCGTCTAAAGGGCTACCTACTGGGTCTTCTGAAGGTTTCTATGAAAATTTAACAAAACACGTATCATGATACTTACCATCAACTACAACCAAATCAATTGCATCAATGATGCGCAACCTTACAGCCTTTGCCCAATCATCCTTTCTTCTTTCTAATATCTTCATCACAGTATCTTTGAACTCGATTGTAGAAACCATTTTAATTTTTTTCGGAACTCACTCCACTTCTTCCTTTCCATCTCCTCTAAAGCTTCCTCCCCGCAAAACAGTCAACGAGTTTTGAAATCAAATTTTGGTATTGATGTCGACGGTTTTCTTGTTTTTATAGGACTCACTGACGCAGCAGCTTCAACAGCATTGCATTTTCTTTTAAATGCGGCTATACTTGTACTGCGAACATAGCCCTTTCGGCAGTCCACATGAAGTTCAATTGAACTTTTATTTTGGAATGTAGAACATTTTCCATCTTGTCTCTCAATACTTGCGGCAATAAGGCTGTCGAATCCATGCTTTACAACCACTGTGGGCTTATCCACTAAAGCTTTCCTACAAATAACACAAAACATATCCATTTCCTGAGGCGCAGAGAACTCGAAAAGCCAAAACAGTGCGAGATGAGCAAGAAAGTTGAATCGCGTTATACGCAACTCTCAACTCGTATAAAGACACACTGGCTTCTGAATTCCAGTCGCACACACCTATCCCACTCGGTTTCTGTCCATCACTAACCTTCTTCCATCTACTACTCAGTGTCACGTGTTTCCAACAGTGTCACGTGTTGCTCAACCCTTATTGTTGTTCTTCCTCTCTGAACTATAAATATAACCTATCGGGACGGGAAAGGAATCTTACGAATTGTAACTGCACAGTAGTTACTTTTATAATGAAAATTAAGAAATGAAAACAATTACTGACAACAAGTAACAAACTAATATTACATACCTAATGATTGTATCAATTGAATCTGGTTTCATTTGATTCAAAGCTACAAAATACAACTGTAAATTAACCGTACTGAAAAGCAACAGTTACACAGAAAACATTGCTAGAAAATATGCACATCTTGATTGAGAGGATTGAGGCAAGCAAATGATAAGCGCCACCGACATCAAAAAAAGGTTAATAGTGGGATCTACCACAGAATCCTAAAGAAAGGAAATTAAACTATGGAGTGCAGGGGGTGCTTCCGTAGTGTGTGAGACCTATGGATTCTAATGCGATATTGAATCTTATATCCAATTTTTTTCAAAATTTTTTTAAAAAATAGGATTATGTTGTCTTTACAAGAGTCGGTCTATTAAATAAAACAACATACCTTCCTTACATTTCAAAATAAAATAAAAAATTGAAGGTACACTTACCGTTGGAAAGGCTTTATAATGTTCTACAACCATTGTTTGAAGATATATTTTGAAATATTTTATGATTACTGAGTTATTTGCATTTACACTTAAAACCAGGTACTCAAAAACTAGTTTTTCTTTTGTTATTGTATCTCGAAAGAAATTAACGATACAGATAGCGCGTTTCATTCCGTACATTTGGTAATTAATTATCTTCAATCTGAAACAAAAACGACGATTTTACCACTATTCTGCGGAAAGTTATAACCATTCCCACAAAACACTACAAATTCTGGTGTCGGCCATTTTGATGACGTCATATTTCCGAAACCCGACCCGATATTCTTTGGGACTTCCTGTGAAACATTTACGAGCGAATGTGCTCAGCGTTCCCGGTAAATTTTGTTTTTTTATTCTGAATATTTAGGTTAACATGCGAATAAGCTGAATTTGATTTTTATTTTAAATTGCGTTTTCCTCCCCCACTTCTACCCCCTGAAAAAAAGGAAAGCGTACAGCAGAAAGTCAGGGACTTTTGATATGTCATTTAGAATGACCTAATGAACGTTTTTGTGAAGAAAAACCTTGGCTTCTAATTTTTTCGAAGAAACACCCATTTCTTGACATAAGTTCCTGGACGGGGTGGTGTTGACCTTAGACTTGGTCTTGCACATCCAGTCTTGGTCTTGGTCTTGCACTGGAACCCTTGATCTTGGTCTTGATCTTGCACATCCAGTCTTGGTCTTGCTTGCAAGAGTCTTGCAAGTCTTGCATTTAAGGAACCTTATGCTTTTCAAAGGTAAATTTTACTCTGGATATAAGGGCTAATAAATTCTACAATGTGCCATTAGTAACGGAAATACAATGTATGTTTCTAATACAATGTAAACCTCTAACCTTTTCAGCCCCTTCTCATCCGTGGGGCTGAAAATGAACTTAAGCTGCATCAGAAGTGTCACTGTTCATCTCAGCAACCGCAAGAACTATAGATTTTAAACTAACATTTGACCATTTATATATCCCCCTCCCCGTGTAGGGGGCCATAGCATCGGAGGTGTCACCGTTCATCTCAGCGACCACAAAAAATGTGAATTCAGCACTAATATCGGTCATTTTCGATGATTTTTAAACATCTCTTCCTCCCCCAAGTTGCGGGTTTTAATTTGGATTAAACGGGATCGAAAGTATCACTGTTCATCTAAGGAACCCAAAAAACTATAATTTCGACACTGATAGTGGCCATTTTCCACCATTTTATATATATTTCTTTCTCCCCCTCCCCCTAGTGGCGGGGCTGATTCCCGCTCCTCCGTGCTGAGGCACACGGAATCAGAATTGTCACTGTTAATCTCAGTTACTCCTAAAGCTATGGATTCGACACTAAGATTAGTCATTCTCGACTATTTTTAAATGTTTATCCCCCTCCCCTACGTTGTACTGTCCCCCTTCCCAACTTTGATTGAAAGAGCATCAGAAGTGTAATTGTATCCCTAATCGATCCCGAAAACTATGGATTCAACATTAATATCGGTCATTTTTTATCGTTTTTAAATTTCTCTACCCCTCCCCTACGTTGCATCGACAAAGTGAATAGCTTAAAGTAATCCCTGTCTCTAAATTCATTTATGTTGAAAATTTGATTGAGTTCAAGAGTGATGAAGTCACAAAGGCAGTCATTTTTTTTTACATATATCTCTCCCTCCCCCTCCCTTACGTTTGCACATCAAAGCGAAACAATAAAAAACACCCGAGGCCCGACCCTCATATATGTTGAGAAATTGATCGAGATTGGTTGGGTGGTTCAAAAAGTTATTAGGTTTTATTAGTTTTTTTATTAATACGTCCCCCTCCCCTAGGATCTACCGTTAAATTGAAATTACAAAATGTTTCTAGCTCCGAACCTCATGTATCTTGAAAATTTGATTGAGATCGGTCGGATAGTCCAAGAGAGTTATTAAGTTACAAAAATAGTCACTTTCGGTTTTATATAAATTGATTTTTATATATCTCCCCCTCCTTCTTCTCCCCTAAGTTTCTTCGTCAAATTTAAATCATAAAAACGATCCCAGGCCTGATCCTCATCTATGTTGTCTATGTTGAAAATTTGATCATGATCGGTCGAGTGGTTATGGAGTCATTAATTTTTATTTATTTTTATACCCCTACCCTCCTCCAGCCCCTCAGTTCTACCATCAAAGTGAATAGCCTAAAAGCAGCCCAGCCTCGAACCTCAATCATGTTACAACGGTCGAGCGACTCAGGAGATTTGGAGTCACAAACAGTGATTTTCAATTATATGTATATATATATATATATATATATATATATATATATATATATATATATATATATATATATATATATATATATATTAACCCAATAGAAGACATGTTCTTTAATAATTATTACTATTGTATTCTAATCTTTTGATGTTTATGAAAGGCCGCACTTGGACTTTCTATATGCACAGTACGAACTTACACGTAACACTATATGTTGGTATATGTAACCTAACAGCTTCATAACATGCTGAAGTCACTGTAAAAATGGAAGGGTGAACTTTTTTTAACACGTACCCTGGCGACCGGCCCAGTGTGGGGTGTACGGGGCAACGGCGCGCGGACGGAAAACAGTCGCGGGCGGGTGCGGGTGCAAATGCATGACATTCATGGAAAAAGAATAACAATGTGTAAACTTTTAGCGTCATCATGATAATGAATTCGTCATTCTTTATATACGAGGATCATTTCAAAAGTCTTGCACACAGCGCATGCGCGACCGTTTGAGTGTTGTGGTAAAGTTCCATTTTATGTCAGATGTGGGTCAGAGTTTGGACTTGACGGTTGTGTCTGTGTTTGCTGGTTCAAGTGACTGTGTTGTGAGAAATTCAGTGTTAAAATGAAAGCTGAACCCGACTCAGGTAGGATTACACATAATGACCAGAGTTCATATATCAAAATCGAAACTCTACCTGGAAAAGATCCAACTGAAATTTACAATGCTTTGTAAGAGGTTTGTGGAAATAATATACTGGATCGTAGCACTATATCACAGTAGTCAGTTTGTGTCCGTGAAGGTCGTGTAAAAACTGCGGAGAACCCATGAAGTGGAAGACCATCAACTGCAACAGACTATTGAAATTATTGTGAATGTCATTTTGAGTAAAGATCGACGAAAAACGTGGGGAAATTGCATATGAGGCCAGATCACTTCAGTTTACAGAATCGTTACAGTTTAGAGAAGAATTAAAGATGAGAAAAATCGCTGCCAGATTGGTTTCGCATGAATTGCTTCAACGTTACCGAACAGAAGATCAGTTTCTATGAAGGAATATTGCAGTTGAAACCTGGATACGAAATTTTAAACCAGATCTGAAGTCTCAGACGTCACAATGGAAAATTTCCGACTCTCCGAAGAAATTCCGCCACCAACAATCAAAGGTTAAACTCATGATGATTTTTGAGCATCATGAGTGAATTGAGAGCTACAAATAGAGTGCCATACATGACGTCTGTAAGAGGTGCATATTACAAGCTGTTTCTGTAAAATGTTTTGCGTTCGAAAATTCGTCAAAGGAGGCCTGACACGCTTGCAGTTGGTATCCCCATTTTGCATGATAGTGCAAAACCGCATACTACCCTACTACCCGACATACTCGAAAATTATGAATGGGAAGTACTTCCCCACCCACCATATAGTCTTGATTTGAGTCCACCAGTCTTTCACTTGTTTCCCAAATTGAAGGAACCAACCCATTTTTCCAAATTGAAGGAAACGTTTCCATATAATTGACGAAGCTTCCAGTGAAGTGACCCGTGTGATCAGACAGCTCAACAATGAAGATGCCCTATCCGAATACAGAATTTACCAAAACCTTGGAAAGCTTCCACAGGCAAGAATGGAGATTATATTGAAGGTCTGTAAAGATATATTGTACAATAAATTATTTACTTCCATAATATCTTTCAGTGTTCAGATCTTTCGAAGTGACCCTCGTACAAGTCTGAAAATATAAAGTATCTTTGCAAACATGGCATCAGAAGATTATATTATTCAGTGTGAGATTGCTGCGGCGAACGAGTTCGAATGGGATTCGGAGTTCAGAACATCCGAGTTTCTTAGGATGAGTTTTAACATAAAACATTTTTTTGTATTTCTGATCAGGAAGTTTCGTCTCAACGCATAGAAGAAGAAGAAGAAAGAGATAATGATGGTGAATATTTTCCATCTTCTCCGAAACTTTTTCCAGAATTGAATTTCGAAGATCATCATATTAGTAGTGTTCCATCAGAATTTCATGGAGAATCATCCTAATTATCATTAAATATTTTTGCACACATATCACGTGAGAAGCAGCAGTACCTCAGTGATGGAGGTTTCACCTCTGGTGCATGGGGTCCTTGGTTCGATCCCAGCTCCCGCCAAGCAAGCTTTATGGTGGACACGCACCGTGTCCGTGGATTTTCTCTGGGTTCCCCTGTTACCTCGCACTTTCTTCATTCCATCATTGCTTTCATTTCTCATCATCACAGTCTCCTGAGCCTAGCCGGCATAACCATAAGACGTAAAACTTAAAGGTTTCATTTTTCATTTCATGTACATAACATATGAGTGTACTTATAACAATGTGGATATGCAGTTCATAAGGAACAGTATTCAAAAATGGTAATCCGATTACATGGTAACATGTTCTGGCTATGCACGTGAAATTTTTAATCAAAGAGGACATTATTGTTTGACAGTAGGCCCTATTACATATGAAATCTTTGAATGGTGCGTTATGACAGTAGAAAAAGTGCAAGAATATTTTTTTGCTATGAATGTGAATCACATATGATTGGACATGTTACGCGGGCATGATTAGACATGGTACGTTGCACAGGGAACATTTATGTTATAAAATGCAAATTAATTATATTTTTGTACGGTAATAATTTATTTTCTTTGAAATACTTAAACTGTTACTCGTTGCTTAAAATTTCCCATGGAAACTCTGCAGAATAATCTTTGATTATTACTTATTTAAGACCATTCGTGAACATTCTGAGAACAGCTATGTTGTAAACCCGTCGAATAATTGCATTATGTAAAAGTTAACCATGTAAAATGGAAATGCAGTGTATTTGTTCATGTTGAAAGCTCGTGATAAGTAAAGAGTTATGAAATCTATTGCTAACGAACATAAACATTTATAATGTTTATAAGTTAGTGAAAGCAAAACTAATTACGGAACACGTTATGTGTAGCTTAAGGGAACAATAATGCTGTTCTCTCTAAAGGAAAACATATGTTCTCGGAATCACAAAAAAAATTATCTTCACCATTAAATTGGCCAACATATAGTTGTGCATATAACTTGGTAGACATTGACTACATTAGAAAACATTTTAAGAAAAGTTGAATATTTAGCATACACAAAAACTTTAAAGCTAATATGTTTAACTGAAATGTGATAGCTGTGTAATGTGTATTAAATGAAAATAATTTCTATTATTAAGTATTCTTGTGAAATTTATAAAGGCGTGTCTGTTCTTATAAATAATAACAATTTTTATATTTGTAAGTAAAATATTTTGGTTAATTTATTCTACTTGTTTTCTTTTTAATATTTGGTTATGTGATTGAATACAGAGCTATTTTCTTTAAGGTTATTCTTATCGAAAAATGTTGAACAATGTTGAAATCATACGCTTGCGTTTGAATTTGTATTATTAAACTTGCATTTTTAATTTTAATTTCTGCATTTTTATGTTTCACTTTTACATATTATGATTAAAGACTAACATTGTAAACGACACTATGAAGAATTACATTTTTGATTTTTAAAGTTACACATTTATATTTAAACTTACCTATTTCTTTCCCAAATGTACATTTTTAATTTTTAAATTTACACTTTTATTGTTTCAACTAACATTATATATTAAAGACTTCAATTTAGTTAAAGAAGGGTATGAAGAATTACATTTATATTTATCACTTTCACATTTTATTCTAATTATGTACAAAGTTTACTATTGTAATTGTAGAAATGGAAATTTTTCAAGCGAGATATTCTTTTATCTATGTTGCTGCATAGTTTCCTTTGTAAACCTTGTAGAACAGCTATCTCTGTCTCTTATACTAGGATCCAGTGAGGTTTTTCGGCACCAAAGTGAATACACACTTTAGGAAATTTCAGCTTGTCATGCTCCGTATGAAAGACCAAATTCCATATTAAATTATGTGCATGTTCCAAATGTTAGAAAATTAATTCACCGGTGAACGAAGTGCATCTTCAATGGTCATGCCATGCTGAACGCCCAGTATATGGCAAATGCTCAACATTAAAGAATGTGTACCACCTTGAGATGTTGCTACGATCCATACTATTTATGGTCTATCTTTCTAGTTGCTTAGAGTTATAATATGGTAAGACTGAGGGGTGAGTGTTCTCTCTTTGTTTGTAACTTTGAAAACATGTTTAGGCGAAAGTATTCCCAAATGATATTCTTCTGGTACAATATTGTGTATATATTCTTTGAAAATTTCCTATAATCTTCGTTATTTGAAGACCCAATCAGTCAAGATTGCGGAGTGAATTTACCCCTCTGCTAATATTGTGTAATTATTGAAATTGCTTAGAGCAAAACTTTGTCGGAAGGAGGGAGGTGAATTCATTTCATTTTAAGAGCACATGTTAACGGTAACTTCTTAGTATATCCAATTTCGAACAAACATTTAGTACAGTTCTTTTCAGGTTTATGAATGAGGTTTATTTGCCATGGTTGTGAAAATTTATTCCAACTTCAAATCCATATTTTTAGGTTAACTTCCAAAATTGCGTCTGATTTTCATAAAGCAAATCATGTTGTGCTTTTAGGGAGGGAGGTAAATTTAGTCGGATTCGTCTCCCTGTTGTTGGCTGAAATTGGCATTACTGAAAGGTAAAGCGGTATGAGATGTCGGATAATGATTTTCCCGTTGCCTCTGTAATACACAATATTCTACTATATTTACTACTACTATTTAGGGTTACTACTACTGGTAGTAGAATTGGTAACATTCTAAGGCGAGCCCTGATTCATAGATTCTAAAGTTATCCCTCTGTCCGTCCGTAATTCCACATAATGAATCTTAAATAGAAGTATTGTTATAAATGTTATAAGCATTTTCCCAACTTAACTGTGGTTGGCTTTTCGAATATCAGTCATCCGCCAGTTTCTATCTTGTATCATGTACACTGTGACTCTACACTGCACCATATCGTTCTTAACTCAATCTCGCCACTTTTCCTGTGGTCTTCCTTCACTCATTTTCTATTCCACTTCAATAGAATCAATTCGGCGACCTACGTATTCCGTAGATTTTCTTCCTTTCCCAAATTATCTCAGTGTACTTTATTGGAGTTTTCTGCTACTGGTTTCATCTTTACTGTTTCTCGGATCACTTCATTCTTAATATTGTCACTTTTCGTCACTTCTCACATTTAGCGCAGGATCTTCATCTCTACATTATGCAACTTCTGTTCCTCTCTCTTCTTCGTTATTTAATCTTTTGCTGTGTATAATATGGTAAGTGTCACAACTATTTCGTAAACTTTTCATTTGGTATTCTACGGTCCAAAATTTTAGAACGTCCAAAATTATAAACTCTTTTAGTTTCTTTACCTACCATCGGTTTTGTGCTGTTTATGTTCCTGGCTTCTGGAAATGGGGTCACGACTTTGAATATTAATAACTTATTTACATGTCTTGTGGTGAGTTCCAAATGTCGCACTACACACTTACATCTTTTCTTAACACAATGATATATTTTGACACAACAACCCTCCCACATAATATCTATGAGACGTTAAAAGAAAGAAACATAATCAAGAACTCTCAATTTCCCCACTCCATAGCTGACAAACTTGACAGGTGAAGACTTCTCACGCCAAATTCAGGCAGGTCGCCAAGCAGAAAATTTTGTGACGATATGTCAATATGTCAACACAAGACGAATTTTGAGTTTTTCATACTCATCACTTCTTAGACATGTACTATAGATATTGTGTAAACATTATAACACTTACAATATACAGGTAAGAGGTATATAGCATAAAAACATATTTAATTGGTCATGTGGTAGGGTACTACACTTTTTGGGAAAATATTGATGCATTGACCAAGGGAATGGTTCTTCATTACAAGAGATATGGGACTGTCGCACGTGGGACGTACTGATATGAGCAAACATAATTGTTCTTTCCTTGTATCCAAGAGCCTTTATATTCTTCATAAAATTTAAATATATCTTAGCGTACTCACATTTTCAAATTTTGTATCACTACGCTTACCAGAAGTATAGGGCTAGTATAGATACGCGGGTTCTGAATTAGAGTAAAGACGAAGGAAGTGCGAATAAACGTCACGAAGACAAAATGTCACACTCCATTGTTCACAGAAAGTAATGCTTCCTAAAATACAAAAGAAATGCTAGTTTCCTTCTTGGAGCCTACGCAGTGTATAGAACTCGGAGTTAAGCACAATAGCGTTGTACTCGTAGCATTATCGTACCATTGGTAGCTTAAATTCAATCCACATGTGGATCTGGGTGCCGTGTTTAGATAGAACACTTGCTTCTTCTCTCTGTTTTCCAGAAATACTTTGCTTGAGGCTAAGAGTTAGTCTGCAGATTGGAGATGATTCTTGAAGCTTACAGAAGAAAAACTCGTTGTTCTGCGAATTTCTCCAATATTTTCTCAAAGAAACTGATATGTTATACGCTTATAATATATAGAATATTGGCGTTAATAATCTAATTTGTCATGAATAAAATACTAAAATAACATAATAGTAATCATATATAGTTATAAATAAGATATACTTTACATTTTGATATGCAAACATTTTGATAACAAATTTACCTATCGAAATTCGAATTAGGTACGTATATGCTCTGTACAACAGTGAATTTAAACTCCCTCTATCTGACTGAAAAATGTTTTCCAATGAAAAGAGGTGAGCTACGTAGTGGTGTCACAGTAGAATAAGTACTTATCCAAAAACTAATTTGTCGACAGTGCTCAAGGTGTTATAATAATATTAATAATAATAAACTTTGTAAAAGGCAATAAAAAAGTATAACGTACAATTCTCAATTATGGAATACGAATAGCTTCCGTTACAGACACTGTACTCTGATGATTATAATGGGTATACTAGATTAAGGAACTCGGCCATGATAATCGCTCGAGCTATCGATTACATAAAGAAGAGTTTAAAAATTCACTTTTGTTCAAGAGTTATCTTGTGGAGTAATGAACGGAGGGGAGGACAATCTTAAAAGACTTACCACCTGATCCTAATAATAAGTAGTGGTACTTTTGCTAGTATCATTGGGATATTAGAGGTGCAGGATTTTTTTTAAATTAGTTTTCTACATCGGTTTATCTTTCACTGATTTCAGTTCCACTCGACAGAAAGCAGTTTTATTTGCCGATATAGTCTTCAAGTTAGGGCGAATTTCCTCCGCGTTATTAAGTGCTATGAACCATTGACAATAGGCCTTATTGGAAAGCCTAACAGGAAGGATCCCAAATGTGTCACTGGATACACATAGGGAAGTAACCATTAACATGTGGTCATATCATGGGATGATAGCAGTAAGTCCGTATGGGGATGATCGGGATTACTTATGGAAAATATATTGTTTGCTCTCTCGAAATGGAGTATTCTTCACATAGTTCATAAACAAGGTCCGTAAATCGTACTGTTCCGCGCTTTTACAGGTCCCTTCATAACTCGCTGTTTCTGCGTAGCCACTTTCTCCAGCTGTAGTGGGACATCACCGCGGGGGGACAAATATCGTGTGCCAAGCCAATGTTCCACCGTAGCGATTTGCAACGAAAACACATTTTAAAAATGCGAAAGAAAAAAATACTACATATGGATACAATATGTGCTCACTTTAGCATTGTGCAGCACTTGAAGAATAGCTTTGTATCCACTATCTTAAGAACATTCCTCCTCCGAAGTTCCTGTGTTTTTCTATTTAAAACCCGAATTTTGGAGAATGTCCTGGTGTTGTCAAATAGTTTCAATATGGAAGTGTCTTTCTTAGAACATCAAATAGTCGGCTAATCACATTCTTTTTCTTTTGCGATTGACAGTTTTTTTTTTAATTTTCGAAATACAACTTCATAGTTTTTTTTTATTGCTTCCATCCATACGGGTAGAAGGTGAAACGAGACCACGACATAGCCTCATATTGTCACCATTCAACTTGGAAAGAACTGTAACTATTTAGAATCCTGAGACTTCAACTTTCGATATGATTTCGAAGAGTAACTTTTTATTCATAGTTTTATCGAAATCTTACTACACTGGCTGTTTTCACGCATCTGTCAAGCCTCGAATCCTTGCCACTAGATTCTATGTGATCTCAAAATTAAATAAATCTCTTTGTCATAGCACACGCGCTCGTTAACATTCATTTCATGAAATATAAGCACTGAAAATTTTTCCACATTCTTTAAGCGGAGCCCTTGCTGCATTAAAATTTTTAGAACTGGGGTAAGAATACTGGAGAAAATTCTAATTTAAAACTAATAATAATAATATTAATAATAATAATAATAATAATAATAATAATAATAATAATAATAATAATAATAATAATAATAAAGGTATAACCATCATCATAAAGTAAAATATGGCCAAATATATGAAACATATTCCCTTAACTTTCCTACTGTGCTTTCACAGATATGATTAGGTCAAGTTAGCAGGTGTCAAATATATTTTTCAAGCACCGGACCTCCAGATGCGTTAATCCAGCCCTGGTTGTGTTAATGCAGGAATGAAATCTTAATCAGTCCATCTTAATTTTTCTTGTCATTTATTAGCATATTTACTTGGTCCAGTGTAAAACTTTTTTGTAATATATCACTACCCGGTTTTTAAGTACTTTATTGAAACGATCATGAAATTATATTTTAGAACTGGTCTTTGACTTTAATTCTTTAGTATATTTGCTTTCCAATTCTTTTAACTTCGTCTGTAAATGTATTATTGCGGCTTTGTACATACTGTAAGACTTCAGTTTTTCTTGAGATTCTTTGTGGCTAAGTGGTTGGCGTAGGCGTCTCTGGCATGGGAGAGCCGGGTTTGATTCCCGGCGGGAGCTCATGTGGTTCGGATTCCACGTAAATCTGCAGGTCCACGTTTCATATAACCTCGCTAGTGAAAGGGACGCTAAACTAAAGTCAAATCAGTTTTTCGTTCTTATCACGCAAAAAGGAAAGCCCTTCCATTAGTTTTTGCACCTCACTGTCCATAGGACAAGCAGAAGACAATAGCGATTTCATCCGACTGCACCCCACTGTCTGATTTGCTTTTTCCTTTAACAACCAGCTTCCGTACACTTATTTCTTTCATTATTTACAGGAACATGGTTCACATATAACACCGGTAAGTTCAGTAGTGGCACAGGATCTCATTGCAACTTTTTCTTTTGTGGAATATTTAGAAGCTCAGATTTTAAATCAGTTCATAAGTTTCGGGAATAAAATGATAGGATCAGACGCAGGCGTTTTCAAGTTTAAAGATGTCTTTCCGACAGCACTTCTTTAACCAAACTTTTCGCCGAGGATCCGAGGAAAATACATGATAAATAACTTCGGAACCTTTAGTATTTCTGCTGTGATTGCGAAAAGTAGGCATGCTATAGGTACTCGACATGCTATAGGCTAAAACGAACCCTATGGTAATTAACTTTTTTTTCAATACAGGAAAACAAAAATCAATCACTTCAATGCAAAAATCAAACTAACAAGCAAGGGTGAATGACAAGGACCTTGGGTGAAAGCTGTTTCTGCTCCTGTAGTGACGTCACACTTTTACTACATCTTCGGTTCACAAAGAAAGGTAGTTATGACGCAACCTTAAAAGAGGAAAGGAACAGTAGTGTCGACGGACCTTAGTTCATATACGTAAGAAAGTCTATTTTTGGCATACGTTATGGACTTCCTCTTTCCCCTTAGGACGCGTATTTTAATGAAAATGACATGACAACAACCTAGTTCGAGATATATATATATATTAACGAATGTTCACAAACTCATTTCAAACGGTTGAATCATTTCTTGTTATGATAGACAAGTCTTTGTCATTTGTATAATATATGTTAATAGTGTTAATGCCGTCCTGTATGCGTAAGTTATTTCTTGATATAAACCAATGAGTTGTTATCTTTAATTTTCCATGTTATCAAGAGTCTAGCTATAAACTGAGTATGTAAGAATTATCTTATATTCAGTGGTTGTCGGTGGATTGTGGTTTCGGGTGTTGCAGTACGAATGATCGGAGACAGAAAATATAAAATGGACTCATTGACTAATCAGCATAACTTTAGATGCAAATGCTATGTGACATGTGAAGTTAAATAAAATTCTGTCTTTCTAAAAAAAAAAATAATAATAATAATAATAATAATAATAAAAAATAATACAGAACATTTTATCCGATTAGTCACCTTATTCAGTCCATTCTCCTCTCTTTGATTGGAGTAAATTTGTCTAATATATGGTGGTGGAACTCTCGTATTCCATTATCAGGTCTTTTTCGACGGAAAGCATAACCAATGGTGATAGCCTTTCTTGGAGCATTCAGTTCCTTGAAAGTGTCAATGCTTTTCGATGTGGAGAAACGCCTGTCTCGGTTTGCTGACGTCGTAGGTACAGTTAATATTAATTACAAAAGCTTTGTAGATGCACTAAATAATTTTTCTAGATTATTGCGAACAATCCATTCTAGCAAACCCAGTCCCTGACAATGATCCAAATTCTTCTGCAGCGTAAACTGAAGACAGTTGGTGGAAGATAAGTGTTACAAAAAATGTAAATTGAACACATTTCATTTACAGTTTATCTAGAAAAAATTGAAACAAATTGTCAAACTATACCTAAGGCAAACAACATTGCTACCATAAGATATCCTGTGAATTTAAACTTTTGAATTGCCCTTTGCTTGTTTTGTCTAAGCCTTAGTTACAAGTTTTTCCTCAGTGGAGAGCCGGGTAAATTGCTTTTTTTGTAAGTTATTTACAGAAATTATGGTATAGAACTCATTCAGAATTTGTATGTTATTTACAGAATTAGAGCACACACAACTCAAGTAAATCTAATATCTAAAACTCAAAACAGCTGATTCAGAAAAACAGCTGATACAAAAGAGGTATATGAATCGCGAATGTCACGTATACACCAACCCACACACGTGCGTAAAAGAAAAACTACATTCCAAATCATCCGGCCTGGTTGTAAGTAATGCACGATGAACACACTATACTTCCACGCGAGAGGAAACAATGCTTATCAATATGATACGTTCTGGAAAGCAAACTTTGAAACCCTCCAGATGTAGGATCAGCATGTAACAGAAACCAAAAGTCAAAGAACGTAAAAACAAACAGCATTGCCAGTTCTACACCCAGAAATGTTTGCTTGAAGGGGTCCCCAGTATTTGAGGGAGTCCAATACGTCTATGTACTATCGAACCTATCTTATCTTGCACCAAAAAGGACGATAAGAAATTTATTATTAACACCTATACTTCTAGAAGAAATGATAGAACGATTAGCGATTACTTCTATAAAAAAAGAAAGAGCACATGATGAGGCGTAAAATAAAATATTTAGCCTACATCAATCATTTCTCTGTTAAACAATTATAGTTTGTTAAGAAAGTCTACTAATGCTTGTCGAGTTTCGAAATTTTTGGGATGTCCGGACCCAGTGGAGCTCCTTTATGGCTGCGCCCCTGAAAATTGCTAACTAGTACCAAATTCAATTTGGCGTTTCCCATCATGCAGCTTTATATGGAGTAAAATAAACTTATTTTATAAAAGAAATATGTATATAGTAAAATACTATCCACAAGGGGGAGTTTATATATTGACTTTTTAATATTTGGTTTACAAATTGCTATTCAAGAAGCTTTCATTATCTATATAAGCTAAGAATTAACTTGTAAATGCGTGTTTACTTTCATTTGTTTTCTACTCTATTACATATTTTCTTTCTTATTTTGTAATTTTGCGATAACTCTTTTTTTTTTTTTTGTCGTTATATTGGTTTGCTTTAGTAATTTTAAAATATGAATGCATAAAAATAAATTCCATTTCTGATTGGTAATGAAACAACATTCAAAAATCTTAGCGCGGAAAACTTTTTCGTTTACTGGAAACCCTTCGACGTTGTTGCAAAAGTACTGCAACGACCAGAGCCTTTAACGTCTGAGATAGGGAAAAGGAGACTTAACATTTGCTCCAATTGCCGCGCTGTAGAAATCTGGTCGTTGTATGCTTGCTGTAACGCAATATAAATTAGAGACTCTGTGACGGATTGTTTTTCGCTTTTTCAAACGGGCTAATGGATTTTACAGTTATAAAATTTTAAAAATGTTATTTAAAGTATATGGGAGTATTAGAAAGTGCTTTTTCCTGTTCTTTACTACTACTGCTAATACAGGGTTTTCATAAAGTATGGACGGATTTAATTCGCTTATAATTTACATAAAAATGCTCATATTGAAATCAAATAAAGTGCAAACGGTAGCGGAAGGATTAAATTTTTACCTGTAATCTGCACCAGCTCAGTTTATTCACCGCCACACCTCCAACTGGGCGCCATTTACGTCCACACATTCGCGTAGGCGGCGCTGGAATCCACTCACAGCGTTCGCCGTGTTTGATCCGAAATGCCAGCCACAGACGCCCTGATTTTGTCCTTTAAGTTCTCCAAACCACTTGGCTTCTTTGCATAAACTTCCGTTTTCACATGACCCCAAAGCCAGAAGTGGCAGGGGGTAAGGTCGGGTGACATTCGGCCGCCTACGCGAATGTGTGGACGTAAATGGCGCCCAGTTGGAGGTGTGGCGGTGAATGAACTGAGCTGGTGCAGATTACAGGTAAAAATTTAATCCTTCCGCTACCGTTTGCACTTTATTTGATTTCATTATGAGCATTTTTATGAAAATTATAAGCAAATTAAATCCGTCCAGATTTTATGAAAACCCTGTAATATTTTTTTTCTTGAACGCTGCAACACTGACATTAGCTGCCACTGCTTATGTTCAATGTAATCTATCACGCGAGTAACAATATAAGCTTGAATGCTGAAATATTGTTGTTTTATTTTTCAAGATATTTTCTTTCATCTCTAGCATTCTTTGTCATTAGTTTACAAAACGCAGGCATCACACCTTTTACATTAATATACTAGTTGTTAAAACTTTTTTCAATACCTTTTTCACAAATGTCCCAGATTTAGTTGAATATTCTCCTTAACACTTTTTCAATACAGCCTACTGAAAATTGTTCATCTCATAATTTAGCATTAGAACCTAACTTAAAAAGTACTTCTTATAAAAAGGAAAATATTATTATTTTATTATAATACTTTTTTTAGTATCCAGTTGTCTTTATTATAAAATTTCCATTTATTTGCTATAACTATAAAAGTTGATTACCGTGTCGTGGAAAATATTAATATATCTAACTAATTTACAGTTATCGGGAAACAGTGTGCATGCCTGTTCTTCATGTTTAAAAACGTTTCCTGTATTCACAACACTCGTACACATGCTGAACTAGAAATTCATAGCATATGTGAAGCAGAGGAATGTGCGACAGAACTGGGAAAGTTAAAATCTAATGTTTTCATTCTGAAAAGAATTCCCCGAGGAGCTCGATGTACTGTTGCTAAGAAGTTGGCATCTATCATCGCAGATTGTGCAAACCAAAATGACACCTCTGCCTGGAAAAAATAATTATGTGCAAATCTCGTGAAAGAAAACCTAAATTTGTTTTCTCCGCCAACAAATCGCTTCAAACAGAAGAAAAAAATCAGAGATTTCCAAAAGAGTGGCAGCAAAAATTTAGGATTTTGACACAAACGGTGCAATTCGATTGCTAAGCGCAGATGACACATTGGCCCCAGTGAACTAGAAGGCCTATAAGCTTCTCACCAACGAGCATCCCATGCCATCTAGGAAACTTTCGTTTCCAGATCCTCCTTTAGAAAGTGACCCTGTTTTAACGGTGGATGCTAAGATGGTTTCGAGAGCTATCTACAGTTTTCCTAGTGGTTCAGCTCCATGCATTGATGGCTTATTTCCACAACACCTAAAGGATCTGTTATCCAAATCGGCAGGGGAAGCAGCTGAAATATTATTGGAAAACCCAACGAGGTTAATTAATCTTACTTTGTGTGGAAGAGTGGCTCAAGATATACGAAAATATTTCTTCGGAGCCACACTTTGTGTACTCCGTAAGAAAGAAGGTGGAATTCGTCCAATAGCTGTAGGTTGCACCTTAAGAAGATTGGCTTCTAAGCTCGCATGCTCAAGTGTTTATCAGCAACGCTCTTCCTATTTCCAGGCCAACCAATTAGGGTTCGCAGCGAAAAGAGGGTGTGAAGAAATTATCCATTTAACTCGAGCTTTTATCAAGAACCATGAAAATTCACAGCACGTCATTCTCAAAAAGACTATAAAAATGCCTTTAATACAGTGGAACGTGATACCATGCTAAGTGAAATAAATCAACAGCTCCCTGCCGCGTATCCCTTTTTCAGGCCAAGTTATGCTTGTCCATCAATGCTGTTTTTTGGAGAGAAAACAATACTGTCCCAGGTCAGTTGTCAACAAGGGGATACCGCTGGCTCAATGCTTTCCAGCTTATCATTCCATCCTATAGTTCGCAAATTATCATCTGAACTAACCTTATTTTATCTGAGTGATTGTACTTTAAGTGGGTCCGTTTCTCGTTTTTCAGGATGTGAATACTTTATTAGCGGAGTCTAAACGCATTGGTTTAGAAGTTAATTCTTCTAAATGTGAACTGTTTTTCACATCTGGACAAGTGAATCCCACTATTCTAACAATTTCATCAGCTTCTTCCTGGTATTCGAACAGTTAATGTGTACCAGTTATTTCTTTTAGGTGCTCCACTGCATGAAACAGGATACGAAATAACTTTTAATGAGCACCTACATCAGTTTAAAAATGCTATTGAACGTTTAAAAATTTTACCATCTCGCTTGGCATATTTCCTTCTAAAAATTGCAGGGGTATACCAAAGTTACAATATTTTCTTCGAACTACTCCAACATAGTATACGCCATCTTCACTTCTCCAAATGGATGCCTGCCTGAAAAAAGCATTAGAGTCTATTGTAAATATTTCCATAAATCAAATACAATGCACACAAGCTAGTCTTACAAGTTAAGTCAGAGGTTTGAACATCCGCAGAGTCTCAGACCTTAGTCTTCCAGCGTTTGTTTCCTCTTGTTATGGGGTGATACCACTCATTTAAACATTCTTAGCATTCCTGTTGGTGATGTGGTCATTCATCACTTGACAGAGGCAATTGACGTATGGAAGTTCTTTCTTTTTTTGGAAATGACATATCATCCACATTGGAAGTACAGAAAAGCTGGTACAAAATCTTCTTAAAATCAATCATTGAACAAGAGTTAGTCTTGGATAATGTATTTGATATAGCTCGCTATAAGGCATTACAAGAAATAGAATCTGCTGCAGGTTGCAATCAATTCCATCGAGGAATATTGAATAACAATTCTTTTCATCTTTGTATTGCTCTACGCCTTGGCATGATCATGTGTAAAAAATTTACATGCATTTGTCGGGAGCAGGTCAATGAAAAGTTTTTGCATCCATTGAGCTATTCCAAAAGCGCAGGCAGAGTGACCCGACACGTTGAATTAAATTATATCCTAAAGCGTGTTTTGGCCAGTATAGAAGTGCTCTCAATTTAAGAACATCTGGTTTATCAAGGGATGATGGGAAAAGACTAGATGGCATGACGTTAATTCCCTGGGGAAAAGGACAATGTCTAATGTAGGATGTCACTTGTGTTGACACTTTTGGAGCTTCTCATATCGTATCAACATCTAAGGAAGCTGGAAGTGCGGCAGAGATAGCGTGCAGACGAAAACATTTAAAATATACATGCTTAAAAGAGGACCATATTTTCATTCCCTTTGCTGTTGAAACAATGAGTGTTTTCAGCAAAGAGGAAAAGATTCTAGTGAAACAAATTGGTTCCCAGCTGGTTGCGAAAACAGGAGATCCGCGGAGCAAACAATTTTTAATATAACCATATTTTAAGCATTTTTGTATTTTTATATCATTCCCCTCTGATCCTATTATGGAAGAACTTTTTTATCTTAAATAGTTGTAGGAGACATTAAGGATGAAGATCGGCCTAAATACCAAGAATATAAATTCCTTTAAACCCAAATGATGTTCACTAGAAAGGAGAGTAAGGAGTCACAAGATGGTGAGAGGGGATAATAATGGTGAGAGGTGAATTCAAAAGCCATAGAGATCTTTCCTATTTAAAAGGAAATTACAGCCAGCGATTCATGCTTTTGATAAAATATGCCAACGAAGCAGCAGCTGTCAAAATCGATGGAATAAAACATTTGGGCTTGTTTTGTGAACATTATATGTTAACAAGGCAGTGTGTTAAGAGAAACCTACGGATGTTTCTTGGCATCATTTATTGTGTTGCTGAACTCAACGAAAATAGATATTACAGTATTTCGATTGTTGTTTAGAATATCAAGATGCAGCATCAAAGAGAGAAAATTTATAAATAACGACTAATTACGACTAATTCTAGTAATTTGGAATTATAATAAAGACAACTGGATACTAAAAAAAGGAAAATTATACTGAACATACATATTATAATGCTTAGATTATTTATTTTGTAAAAGTTTCTTTGCTACTGATAACGTATACTGTTATTTCTTAGTAAATTATTTCTTACTGTTGCAACTTGGATCACTTTGGTCACGACGTTTACAAGTTACACAAGTCTGTGTCTTGCTTTTAAGGCCATGTCTAACGTTTTCAGCTGAGACCATCAATTCCTATATAATAACATGGTGAATTTCTTTCCAAATTGTTATGAAAACTGTCTTATGCAGTTCAAAATTTCTCCAGGTGTTAACCTACTCCAATACTACATATTAACTTTTTTTAATTTTTAAACTAGCTCTTGTAGTTCATTAGTACTACTTTATCAAGGAAATGTGATTACGCTGGAAAGAAAATAAATATATGCAGGTATTGGAGAATCAGCAGGGTTTCTTTTACTGCTCATGAGGAGGTTTCTTTTCTGTTTATCCTGATCCATTCGCACCATTGTTCCTCACTGAATTTCAAAAAGTTGGTAAGGGAGGGAAACAAGTTACAAAATGAGAAAAGGTTCTTCGTCAATAATGTAAAGAATGCATATCTTCGAAGTTATGTTAGTTGACAATATGATCATATAGTTCGGAAGAAGGAAGGGTTGCGGGAGCCAAGACTAGCTGCTGTCAGAAATGAGACAACTTTACTTAGCTACACATCTTCTTGCTTGTATTTTATGGTTATCAGAACATTTGCGGTACAATGAGAAAACCAGTTTTTCTGGAACAATTGCGGTACTGGTCAAAATTTTTCCTCAGGCAGTATGACATTTGCGGTACAGACGGTGAAACTTGTGTACATTCTGAAGATAAATGAAGAGACAAACTTCCTGCTAGCAGATGACACCACAGAAAAATAAAAAAATATTAACATTTTGCAATGCAAAGGAAAGACAGCGTGCAACTGAGAACATTACTTTTTTTGTAGAGATCAGAAGTAACTTGAAGGAAACAAACATTGTCCTTTTAATCTTCAGTCTCTTACCAGCAAGAAATAGTAAGACATACTAGAGGTTTTTCAGTTTGGTGAAGGTTAATATTAATGACTGAAATCCGAAATTAATCACGAGCAAGCCGCAGTAGCATCTCTAAGAACACTGTTGCCGGAAACGCAAATTAGTGGATGTAATTTCCATTTTAATCAGTGCTTATGGAGGAAGGTTCAGGAATTAGGATTTACAAATGACTATAAATCAGTTCCAGAGGTGAGGCTCTCCTCATAAGGAGCTCTGCTTCAGCATTTCTCCCTGTAGATAATATCAATGTTAGGTAGCTTTCCATTATGGAAGATACACCACATCACAAAAGACTTGAGAGTTTTTTTTTTAAGATTCTTTTGTAGAACAGTTGTTAAATGACGATACTGACATCTCCATGTGGAACTGCTCGAATCAACAGCACAGAACGAATAACGCTGTTGAAAGGTGGAACCACAGACTCAAATAATTAATAGGTAAGTCAACTTCTGATATGTACTGTTCTGTGAAGTATCTAAAAAGTTAGACTGTGTACAACTGTGAAGAGTCCAGTATTTATTATTTATTGATTTATGTTGGATGCCCACATATTCATTTATTGACTGCCTGACAAACATAATTTTCATTAAGTCTTATTATCAGTGATTTGAGGCTATTCCTTTTTTTCAAATTACATAAAACTGTTTTGTATGAGTCAAGAACGCTAGTCATTCGGAAGACTTGGTGAAATTGATTTACGTCTGAGAATTCAGTCAATGTTTTCTTCCGTAATTTTGTGTTTTCGTTGCTAAATCGTGGAAGTGTTTGTTTATGTTATGTAATGTATTATGTCCATGTGTATTTTATGTAATAAAGCTGAGAGAGCTCCTTTCCCAATTATCTAACCTCTCTGAGGTCAAGAGTACCTGTTGAGACGAAGTCATCTCATCTACACGTGTTTGGAGTCAGCAAGAATACCAGCAGATTTGGGTCTTTAAATACTCTCTTCATCCCGGAAACGGGAGTTAGTCTCAAGAATCAAACCAGAGCCGGATTTCGCTGTTATCTTTGGTGTCAGTCGTGAAGTTGTCGAAGACTGTCAACGGAGTCGGTCCGGGGAGAGCACAGGAGTGAGTCGGGAACAATCTTTAAAGTCGGCTAGAGAACATCGGAGAGAGTAATTTAGTAAACAAGCCGAACGATCAGTAATTCGGTCAACGACAGGCGGAACATCGGACGATCATCAAGAGGATATCAAGAAACCCAGAAGGGAAAATGGAACAACAGGTAATGTGACATCAGATTTCATCCCTTCTTTCCCTCAACCCTCACCTAATCACTCTCTCTCTCTCTTCAAATATCTAGAAATCCTCACTTTTATTTCTCTTAAAATCAGACGAGTGTCGTCCGGTTCCAGGGCCCGAAATACCTATGAGAACATCCCAAGAAACTCTCATTGACGACACATCTTTCGTTGAAATTTCTTTTCAAATTAAGCACCCTTAAAATGGTGGAGATGCTGATTTTTTGTCTTTTTTTTAACCCCGTAAATGCTGGAGTTGCTGGCATTTTCTCAATAATTTTTCCTATATTCCCCCACCATAAAATGGTGCAGATGCTGGTTTCTTCTTTACAGCCTATCAATTAAGGTTTTTTCTAATCATTTCCACCGCCGTTTCCCCCGCCAATCTCTCTGTATTACACTACTCAGAAGCTATTAGTTTACCTTCTTTCTC